>NW_011888929.1:915190-953004 GCF_000151845.1 Pteropus vampyrus
CCCTACCCTCTTTTAACCAGTAGTCTACACAGTCCATGTCCATGAGTCTCTGTTTGTTTGTCCTGTTCATTTGTTGCTTTTAGGTTTATATCCCACATATAAGTGATATCATGTAATTTTCAACTTTTCCTGCCTGGCTTTTTTGCTTAGCTTCCATGTTTAAAATGTAAATAAATAGAAGATAATAGATTTGTGCCAACTGTACTGTAATAAGATGTAAAGTTTAGTGATATAATATCTTAAATTATGAAAGTGAGTTAGGGTAGATGCCACATATAAAATGCCAAAAATGTATGCTCTTTATTCAGTAGCATGCTTTATAATTACAAAAAAATTGTATGTCAACACTTCCAACTAATCAGTAGACATGAATGATACAGGCTGACTATGTTAAATTTGAGGTTTGGAATATAAAGGAAGACAGAGCAACCAATTAAAATTTCTTACATGGTAACAGCAGGAGCTAATGAGGACGTTATTTGAGTCAGAGTGGTTTCCTGAATTCTGACAGCCTGAATCCAAAGATAAAAGAACATGAGCAATGGCAACTAGCACCAGGAACAACCCTGAGAGTAAGGAAGTCCAATATGCCATGCAGACCTATCATATAAATGAAATTCTTTCAACTATATGTGTCCCTACAGATAGAGTGGATCAAGTGTTTACTCATAGATGGTATATTTATATGTACTCATTTCTTTCTTATTTGGTAATAATTTTCTACAACATCATTAATTATTTGTAAAATAGAATAAAATCTCTAAACATTTAAAAATATACTTAACCATATAATAATAATGTATTTTAATAGTATAATGACTTTTAATTATTTACACAAAAGAAACACAAGTATGAAAAATTTTGCTCGCCAAAAGCTCTTATTAAGAATAAAAAAGAATAAAAAACCATGTACATTCTCAAAAATAGGATATTAGTAAATATGTGATATAATGACACCATTGACTATTAGAAGATCGTCAATAATTTTAAAGTAGAGATGGCATGGATAATTTCCATAATGAAATTAGAAAGAAAAAGAATATGTGTATATATAACACATATATGTGTGTGTATACATATATATATATATTTATGCATGAACACTACATATATATATATGCATATGAATTACATGCTGTAAGAATTGATAATTAAAATGAAGAAAAATGAATTTGAATCCTTTACCTTAAGGGATTCATGAAAATCAATTAGTCATAAGAAATCTTTAGACTGAAAGACAGTAATTTAAAACTTCTTAAAGATATTTTTATCACTGTACAAAATACCAGACTAACATATATATGTTAATGTATTTATATATGAGTCTAATCAAGTGATATATAAATTTATAATACATACAAACACAGGCACACATACATACATAGATGAAGTATATTATAGTTTATGAATATTTTAGATTAATCGACGTATATGAATAACACAAAAGATACCCATGTAACTACCACCTAACTTGCTAAATAAAACATGCATAAAATAATTCAAATTAAATTTGTTCCATCCTTGTGAAGGATTACTACGTAGGAAAATAAATGTACCCTACCAGATATAAATATTTTCCAATAAAAATAGTTAAAACAAAGGCATAGCAAGAAAGTCCTGATTCATGCTCAACCATGCATATTAGAAAAATTGATATATGGCAAAGGTAGATTTACAGATTAATTGGAAATCTGTGGTGAATTACATGACAAAAAGTGTTGGGGAAATTGATTATGAAGATAAAGAAAATTAATTTGAATCCCTTACCTCAAGCCTTTCACAAAAATCAATTATAGTCAAGAAATCTTTAGATTGCAAGACAAATTAAAATCTTTGAAAATACTTTTGACACTCAGCAAAATAAAGTAGTTTATGTCAGACTAACTTGCTCACAAAAGAATGGTAACACCTGGGTAAAATATACTTAATAGAAATGTATAAAATACGAATACATTGGAGAAAAAAAAAGACATGCAAGATTTAAGGGTTATAGTTAGTGGAAGAAGGACAATGCATAGAATGAGATCCACTTTTACATCCACTTCTTCCCTCTGACAGTACTTTTACTAAATCTCAGCAGAAAAAGAAAGGCAATCTAAGTGGGAAGTAGCAATACACTGGGCTGAGAAAATAAAGATAAGAGCGTGAGGATTATAAAACGTCTGGAATTAAGGAACAAAATTCTGGAGAAGACCTAAATGTAGACAAGTTCCAAAATGCTGCACACAGACCTACAAGGGGAAATTCAGCATGTGCAGAGCAAGACTCCATAAAACATAACTGAAAAATCCAGCCAGGGAGCTAAAAGAGGTCAGTACTAATTTTGGCATTTTAAGGGGAGAAAAATGTTGAACTTCTGACGAAGAGGCAGAGACTTGGTAAACACATTTGGCTTCCATTTGAAACTCCACAAAAGATGATCTCTAGAATTAATGGCTAGACTCTAGAAGTAAAGACCACATCTTAGAAGAGCAAAACAGGCTAAATCCAAAATTTTGAGCCTTTTTGGAGAAAGAAAATTCATTGAATCTCTCTCTCTCAACCTCTCTCTTCCACGATATTCAGTATCAAAGGAAGAATTATGAAAATATTTTTTAAAGATACAGAATATGTAAAAAGGAATAAAAATAGACAATAAATAGAACATTTCTATAGGTGATTTAAATATAGGTGATTTACTAACTATAATTTATTGAAATTATAATGATTTTAGTTTACCTCAATATCTGACAAAATGAGACAAAAATAAAATCATAAGTAGGTACAAAATTTGAACAATAAGATTATTCAAATTAACTTAATTTACTTATATGGGATACTATACCAATAACTTCAGCTTATGTGTGTTTTCATGGTACTTGGAACATTTACCAAAATGGTGATATATAGTGCCATAATGCTATTAACTAAAAATATCAAAAAATTAAATAAAGCAGTGTACATTCTCTTACTAAAGAGATTTAAAATAAGAAAAATAACTAATCAAAGATAAACAGAAAATTTCCCAAATATTTGAAATTTAAACAACATACTTCTGAATAAACCATGAAACATAAATTAAAATATATTTTTAATTAAATTATAAACTAAAATGTGACATCAAACTTATAGGATGCACTTAAAGCAGTATTTAACAGAACATTACAGCTTCCAATGGATATATTAGAAAAGAAGAAAAGTAGAAGAAAATGGAAAAAATATAAAAGAATTTAATAAAAATCAGAAAAATATTTAAAAAGCTGAAGTTAGCTTTTTGAAAAGAATAACATATAGCAATACTAAGAAAAACCTACATGTACACACACCCATACACACACACAAATATCCAGACACCAGCTGGTGTCCTACAGAAGAATATCTTAGTAAGGGCAAATTTGATTTAAAAATCAGCTATGTTCAGCTGATCAGCTCAGACATAGGGAAGTAAAAAGATTAATAATGAAAATATATTATTTAAGCATAAACATTGATAAAATTATTTCAATATCTGGCTCCAAGCTCCATTTTAAATCGTTGAAAGTTTAAAATACACATCTACGTTATAAAATTTCTCCCATAATCTCTTAATTTGAACTCATTCTTACTCAATGTGCCAATTCTAATGATCACAAATTCCTTTGGTATTCATTGTAGGAGCACTATCACAAAATTTTTATTATTTGTTATACTATAGCTGATCCATAACGAATTCATTTGACATATATGAGGGTATCATATGTAGTTTCTCTGCACAGAACTTTAATTTAGCATCTGCAAAGCATTACTTAATGATAATACAAAATGAACTATTATTCATGTGAAGAAATATATATCTACTACAATTTCAGGAGGAAACAAGTTATTAGAAGTACAAGATGCTGTTAGCTGGACAGTCTCCTGTTCAATGACATTGTATATTATCTTCGGGAAGAAGAAAAAGATATTCAGATTCATGATAATAGCATAATCCCAGGCTTTATATTTATATAATAATTTTAATGTGTTTACATATACAATCAGCTTCATAATACTTTAGAAACTAATGTGTAATAATTCATTTCAAAATATATACTGACTGCATTGGGGTTATTTTAATACCTTGAAATATTTTAGCCAATTTTTTTTGTATTTTATATACGTGCACACATTAACATTCATGAGGAAATTTAGAAAATTTAAAGTTAAAAGGTCTATGTATGTTACAAATCCATACGTACTTTAAATATCTTCACTTACTAATACAGAAGCTCCGTAATACTTGCATTAATCAATGCTATGTTAGAATCATTAACTTTAATTGTGTGACCATTTGTTTTTTTGGAAATTCTTCTATGAAATGTAAGTAAACCGAAAATATGATGGTTTTCTAATAGTACCCATAATTCAAAGGAGGATTAAACTTATTTTCAGATTTACACATTTTATACTATAATGAGATATACATATTTTTACATAATGTAATTTTAAATAAAATTAATGAAAAAATATCCATCTGATAAAATATATTTACAAATATTGAATTATTGTTTTTACATCATTTATTATCTTTATTCACAACTTGCTGTTACTTTCTATGTAGTCTGTTTTTTTCCTAGATGAAATCTAAATGTCCTTGAATAAAAATTAATAATTCATAATCAAAATCTCTAAAACTCCAATTTGCCAAAGCACTGCCCAAAGAAAGTACTAGTTACTTTATTAACTTTACTGTGTTTCAGTTTCTTCATCTGCAAAACAGGCATATTAATATTTACTATTTGGAATTTCAATTAAAATTGAATTATACACACACACACACACATACATAAATGTCAGTACAAAATTTGTATAAAAATTAGGCAGCAAAACAAGATATCTTTAAGTGTCTTAAAGAATATTATAGGATGAGTAAATTTATCAAGTTTCTTTCTGATGTTTCTTTATAGAACATTTAATTTGTTATATGGTACTCTCACTTTCCGGGAATGCTCTGGAACATGGAATTATTTTCCAAATATCACAAATAGAAGTGAGAAAGGAACAAGCAAAAAGAAACAAACAAACAAAAAAAAACCTTTTTAAAAAGCACTTAAATAGATATTTTACCAAAAAAAGCATGCACACTATTGTGCTAAATTTATCACTATTGTGATAAACACACACATACACATATTCTCCTCTTCCTGGGCAGAACCCCTAAAACCTTGCAATTCCCTGAGTGATATGAGGGGTAAGAAAAACATCTTTTATTATATTTGGCCTTTGTCCCTGGTTCCTGACATAAGAGCTTAGATCTGGGTGGATGGTACACTTAGAGAAGGCACAAAAGTCTGTGCCCACTCCCACCATACTTTACCCTATGTATCTCTTCTATTTGGCACTTCTTGAGTTGGATCCTTCATAATAAAACTAATAATAGTAAGTAAACTGTTTCCCTAAGTTATGCAAGCCATTCTAGCAAATTATCAAACCCAAGGAGGTCTTGAGATCTCTTGACTCTAGATCTCTTAAGTCTAGTTAGTCAAACATCAGAAAGGCCCATGACTTGTGACTGGCATCAGAAGTGGGGAAATTTTATGCAACTGAGCCCTTAAACTTTGGGATCTGTGCTAATCCTAGGTAGTTAATGTCAGAATTAGTTGAATTGTAGGACACCAGCTGGTGTCTGGAGAGGTGAAGAATTTCTTGGTGTAGGAAAAAATACTGCACACATTGGTGTCAAGAATGTTGTGAGTGAAAAACAGCTCATAAGATACAAACAACCAACAAGTATTTGAAAAGGCAATCAACATCACTAATCATCAGGAAAATGCAAACGAAAATCTCAATGAGATATCATCTCACACCTTTTGGGATGATTATTATGAATAAACAAAAGATAATAAGGATTAGCAATGATATGGAGAAACTGGAACCTATACACTGTTGGTGGGAATGTAAAATGGTGTATCCATTATGTAAGATAGTACAGAAGTTCTTCAAAAAATTAAAATACAATTGTGATATGATCCAGCAATTTCACTTATGAATATATAGCCAAAAAACTGACATTAGATCTTGAAAAGATATCTGTACTACCATGCTCATCCAGAATTTTTCAACACAGCCAAGAAATGGAAGCAACCTGAATGACCATCAACAGATAAATGGATAAAGAAAATGTGGTATATGCATACAATGGAATATTATGCAGCCTTAAAAAATGAAATCCTGCTATATGCTACAACACAGATGATCATGGACAACATGATGCTAAGTGAAATAAGTCAGTCACAGAGGACAAATAACACATGATTCCACTTACATGAGGTATCTAAGATTGTCAAACTCGTAGAAGCTGAGAATAGAATGGTAGTTGCCAGGGGGAAGGGGAAGAAGAAATGGGGAATTGTTGTTCAATTAGTATAAAGTTTCAGTTATATAAGATGAATAAGTTCCTTAGATATCCTATTCAACACAGTACCTATAATTAGCAATATCATATTGTACATTTAAAATTTTGTTAAAAGGGTAGGTCTCGTGTTAAATGTTTTTACCACAATAAAAAGGAACTGGCAACTTGCTTCTCAAACTCTAGGAGAGCAGTATTACCACAGTATAAAAGCCAAACAAAGATAATGCAAGAAAACTAACTACAGACCAATATGCCTGATGAATACTAACACTAAAAGGTTCATCGAATTACCAGCAAAACAAAATGAGCAACATATTAAGAGGATATGCCCCACAACCAAGTGGGGATTATTTATGGACTATAAGGATGGTTCAACACACAAAAGTCAATAAATCAATACATCACATTAACAGAATGAAGAGAAAAATGACATTCATTTCAGTTGATGCAGAAAGACAGCATTTGACAGAATTCAACATCCTTTGATGATTAAAACAACAAAACAGAAATGGAAAGAAATGATCTCAACACAATAAATACGTTTATGAAAAACCCACAGCCAATTTCATATTCAACTGTGAAAGACTGAAAGCTTTTCTTCTAAGATCAGAAACAAGACAAGAATGCTTACTTCCACCACTTTGATTTAACATACCACTGGTATTCTAGCCAGAGCAATTCAGCAAGAAATATATATAAAAGGAATACATACTGGAAAAGAAGAAGTAAAATGATCTCATAAAAATGGCAAAACCTGATATTTAAAAAACTTTAAAGATGCCCCCCGCCCCCACGCACACACTGTTAGAACTAATAAACACATTGGGCAAAATTTCAGGATACAGAATTGACACACACAAATCAGTTGTGTTTTACATACTACCTGTGAACAGTCTGAAAATAAAATTAAGAAAATAATTCCATTTACAATACCAACTAAAAGAATAGAATACTTAGGCTTTAACTTAATCAAGAAGATGAAACACACATATGGAAAACTATAAAACATTGCTGAAATTAAAGACATATATAAATGGAAAGACATCAGTGTTCATAGACTGGAAAACTTAATATTGTTATCATGTCACTATTAACGAAAACAATCTACAGACTGCATGCAAATCCTATCAAAATCACAATGATTTTTGCAAAAACAGAAAAATCCACCCTAAAATTTATATGGACTCTCAAGGGACTCCAAACAGCCAAAAGTTTTTGAAAAAGAAGAAAAAGTTGGAAGACCCACATTAAAGAAAGTGAAACAAATACAGTCAATATCAATAAACAAAGGGACTAAATAAATTAAAATTAATTGCATATAATTGTTATTACATAATAAAAATAATTTTAAAATATCGAAATCGTTATGTCATTAAATTAATTACCAGAATATCACTTTAGGGAAGAGCATGGATAAAAGATACAAAGGAAAAAGGTAAAAATATTCCATACTTCTGAACTGTCTATAAATACTTATAAAAGTATCAATTAGTTTTCCTTACTACAGAGGTTAGAGTTTGCTTTGTCTCTGTCAATCCTGTTTTCATGGAGCTGCATATTGGTGTATATGTCTGTTTACTTGTGTATTGTGTCTGTGTTTTCTTGTTATGGCAATTTATCATAGGGAATGTAAAACAAAATAAACAAAACAAACCAACCTCCTCTTTTGTGCTTGAACTAGAGAAAAGGCTAAAAATAAAAATAAAGCAAACTGTAGCTAATTTGGATTATATATACTAGATTGTTATTATTTTGCTGTTATTTAATACAGAATATATCAGAAATCGGAAAATGTATTATTAATAAAATACTGTGCTCTGAGGTATTTTTAGGCCACAAAACAGGACAACAAATCTATGAGCAGAGAACAGCTGCAAGAAATGGAGTTAAGATTCCAAGGCAAGAAATAAGGGCTTAAAAAGGTTTTAGAAGCCCATCAACAAATGACTGGATAAAGAAATTATGGGGACGTGGTTCCATAGTGTAGCGGTTAGCACGTTTGTTTTACACACAGAAGGTCCTGAGTTCACACCCCAGTAGAGCCATGATCTATGGTCTATGGCCATGCCACCCTGAACAAGCCCGATGTCTGATCTCAGAAGCTAACCAGGATCGGACTTGGTTAGTACTTGGATGGGAGACCACCTAGGAAGACCAGGTGCTATAGGCATAAATAATAATAAATAATAAAAAAAAAGAAATTATGCTTCATATATACAATGGAATATTACTCAGCCATTAAAAAAGTGAAGTCCTACCATTTGCAGGGATGGACCTAGAGGTTATTATGCTGAGTGAAATAAGTCAGACAGAGAAACATAAATACCATGTGATTTCACTTATATGCAAAATCTAAGGAACAAAAAGAACAAACTAATCAAAAACAGACTCATGAATATAGTGGACAATTTGATGATGGACAGAGGGTACGGGGGTTGGCGAGGTAGGAGAATGAGATGAAGGATTAAAGAAGTACAGATTTGTAGTTGATAGTTGGGCACGGGTATGGGGAGCACGGCAGAGGAAATGCAGTTAACATTAATATGATGGATAAGTGGAGGGCCAGGGCTGGGAGGGAGCAATTGGGGGGATTGTTTTATGAACTATATAGATGTCTAACCAATGTACTGTATACTTGAAACTCATTTAAATAAATTTTTTAAAAATTAAAAAAAAAAGGATTTTAGAAGGTTTTCGTCTCTCTTTGGACTCCCTGGGAGGTTTTTTGGGGGTAGGTTGGGTAATGGACATGGAGATATATGGAAATTTTTTATTGCTTGAGTATAAACTGGCCTTGTCTTTTCTGCATGTCAGGAGGCATATAGGAACTGATGCTCTCACACGAGGACTGGGAAAATTTGGTATGAATCACATTATAGTCACTCTCACATCACTTCCTACCTTGTTTTTTTCGCACATTTTTTTAATCTTTCAATAAATTCTTAGGAAATTTATGGCCTGGTCATTGTTTTGTCGTTGTTGCTGCATTATGCTTGAGAAGGAACAATAAATTTACCTAAACCTTTCACAGCCCAATATGAAAAAATGGCATGTACTCCAGATTTGGCTAGGCATTAATTTCTCGCAACTTTCATAAACTTTAGTATCACTCCATTCATTTTTTTTTTAATTCTTATAATTAACTGTTTTCTTGTGTATCTCTCTACTTGATTATTAGGATTTTGAGATTAGAAATAGTGTCTGTATGATATTGTACCAGTAAAGTTGTCTATTTTTCACCCAGTACTAAATACATTTCCTGGCATAACAACAGAAACTCAAAAATATTTTCTGAATTCATAAATAAATTGATATAGTTGAGAAAATAGCACATACAACAAATATTTTCTGATTGAAAAAATTCTACATAATTGAACAAAGAAAATACTTTGCACCAGATTTTCTGAGACACTCATAGATAGAAGACCATTAGTAAGTATAATATTATCATTGTTCTGAGAACTTTGAGACAACACTTAAGAATCTAATAAAGAAAGATGTCAAACTTTGGGAAGGATCCTCAACCTGTGAGGTCGAAGTTTTTATGCTACACAATTAGGGAACACCAGCATTGCCAAAGGCATAATAAGGGAGTGGCAGAATATTGGCCAGTAGGCCTGTTCATCCTGCAACTTCCATCAGATGGGATCGTATCAATTCTTTCGTTGATATGATCAGGGAACAGGATCATAGTTTGTGGTAACATTAATACAATGTGGTGGAAATGTAGCTTCTTGTCCTGTTATATATAGTTCTGGGAGTATTAGCTACTCCCTTGGTTCATTAGGAGACTAATGTATCAGACCAAAGACTGCAATTATATAGCTCTGTGGATTGCTAACTCCCATTCTGAAATGCTATCATGACGGATATAAATCTTTGATAGTTAACTTCTACCTGTAAGATATTTACAAGCAATTCAATGCAGAATCAGGAAATAACATGATCTTTTTCTTTGCTTCAAATGTATATGAGAATCTCATGATTCTCTGGTAGCAAAGCAAATAATTACCTCTGGAAACTGTTAGTGAAATTGAATCTGGCTATATTTATTGTAAGAGTTATATTTATTGTCAGAGAGATGATGCTATAAAATCCAGTTAAATTAAAAATGCCCCTGAAAAATTTGGAAAGAAGCCTACCATTAATGTAAAGGAACTACAAATCCTCAGAAGGAACTAGAAAATCTTTCTCCAAAATGCCATGCTTTGATAGTAACAAAGAACTCAGTCTTTACTGATCATTAGCTTTCTTTGAAACTTGCCATTCAAAATAGATTGGAACAATGATTCAAATCTTTTAAATGCATATAAATCACATGGGGATATTATTAGCCTATAGTTTTTGATTCAGTACAGATGGATGGGGAATGAGATGCTTCATTTATAACTTTCAGGTAATATGAATGCTACTAGTACTTGAACAAAACAGTAGCAAAAGGAGAAAAACATGGTGATCTATTGTCCTAAAGTCATTCATCTTTTATATTTATTAGAAACTTCGGAAATGACCTCTAAGATAACAATGTATTGTAAGATTTCAATTTTAATTAGTGATATGCATGGTGCAGAAGCACAATGGATGGAATGGGGAAATAAAAGTTCCCATATATAAAGTTGCAGAATAATAATAAATATAATAATATTTGAAGGTAGGCCATAATAATTTAATAATGTATAAAGTCATGCATCACTTAACAACAGGGATATGTTCTGAGACATGTGTTAGAAGATTTCATTGTTGTATAAACATCATACAGTGCACTTATACAAACGTAGATGGTATAGCCTACTATACACCTAGGCTCTATAGTATAGCCTATTTCTCCTAAGGTACAAACATGTAAAGCATGTTATTCTACTGAATAATGTGGGCACTTGTAATGAAATGGTAAGTATTCATTAATCTAAATATAGTTAAACAAAAAGGTTACAGTAAAAATACAGTATAAAAGATTTTTTTAAATGGTACAATGTATAGGCATTTACCATGAATGAAGCTTGCAGGACTGGAGGGTGCTCTGGGTGAGTCAGCAAGTGAGTGGTGAGTGAATGTGGAGAACTAGGACATTACTGTATACTACTGTAGGCCTTTGTAAATGCTGTCCCACAAGCCTTCCCCCTGCTTTCTTCTGAGATGGTCAAAAACAGAACAGCAAAGCTGCCAATGCTGCTCCATAAACACGGGTGTGGGCTGGACTGATTGGAAATATTGAGGAGTGACTGAATGGGTAAGGCATAGATCACCATAACAGTGACTCTCAGGAGGGAGTGAAAGGTGGCCTGAGGACCAATAGGAATAAGAAATAAAGATGGAGACATAAAGGAACATAGAGGATTGTTATGGCCATGTGATTTTGGCTACTGCATGTTGGACCAGTGGTCAGATTAAGGAATTTTGTGGTATTCATAAAAAAAGAAAAGGGGGGGTGCTTAACATAAAGGGGGTATACAACTGAGGACTCATTATTTTTTGACTTTGGAAATCTATTCTTGGTTCCGTTGATCTGTCTGGCAGAAAGGGCTCTCTCTGACATTAAATTCATGGAATAATAAATTTTATCTAAACTGGACATCATTATGACCTGAAAATATTTCCAAAGTACAGGGTCAGGCTGGCTCCATACTACCATAGAAAGCTTTTACTAAAGTGACAGTAGCACTTAATACTTATTAAGGTAGCTCCTGTGGATCTGTGTCATTATACAGTATCTAAGGTCCTCAAAAAGAATTTATAGCAACGTACTCTGAAGATCATCAAGCTAGATCTAGGAGGGCAGTAGCACCCTCTGAATATTTAACATAGGTAGAAGTTTCTTCTGTACTGAAACAAGTCAGTGGCTGACTAATGGGGATGTAATCTCACTCAAAATTAAGGTGGTTTGAGAGAGACTCTTTTGCAAAGCCCCACAGATAGCGCTTCCATCAGAGAAAATAAAATTCCTCCTGATTCCTATAGGAAATTGACTGAGTTCCATTATAATCTTATAAGACCACTGTCGAATATGTGAGCCTTACTGACTGAAGCGTTGTTGAATTTTGATATTAAACAGTATTCAATCCAAAAGAAAGCATGCAGATAGGGGAATAGAGTAAGAAAAAAATGAGATACAAAATAAAGACAAATGGTAATATTAACTCCATTATAAATATAGCTAAGAAACTAGTTTTAACACTGCAATAAAATGGCAATATACAAACAGAAAATCCAACCACACACTTTCTAAAAAAAAAAAAAAAAAGGATATTTTAACAGAAAGGTAGATGAGTAAAACTTGAAAAGATATCACATGTAAACACTAACAAGAAAGCTGTATTTATACAAGACAAAGAATTTAGAACAAATTATTTACTAAAAATAAACAAATATGTTTTATAATGATATGTGTCACTTCATGAAGAAGAAATGTGTTAAATGTGCCTGCATCTAATTATAGGACTTCAAATACATAAAGCAAAAACTAAAAGATTCAAAGAAATAGCAAATCCATAAATATAGTTAGAGATTTCAACACTCCTCCCTTAGCAATTGATAACAGCAGAAAAAATGTCAGGATAAATTAGAACAGAACTCTCAACCAAATTGGCCTAATTGACCTTTATAAAGCATGACATAACCAATGATAAAATGCACATTCTTTTAAAATGTACATTGAACACTGGCTGATGTAGATAATGTACTGGGACATAAATATCAATAAATTTTAAAAGATTGATATCATATGCAGAATGTTCTTTTACCCAAACTTAAGTTAGGAATCAGTTTTAAAATCAAAAGAGGAATTAAAAAATACTATAAACTAAGTGATAATTAAAGTAAAACATATCAAAATTGTCATATGCATCTAGATTATGCTTTGAGGAAAATGAATAGCTTTTAATATTGATGTTAGAAAAAAGGTTTATGTCAATTATCTAAAATTCCACCTTAAGAAGCCAAAAAATAAAATGGCAAGTTAAACTCAATATAAAAAGGAAGTAAATAATAAAACTAAAAGCAGAAATCAAAAATAGAAAATAGACAAATAAAAATAATTTCAGAGATACTAAATGCCAGTTATTTGAAAATAATCAATAGAATTGATAAACCTATAGCTAGACTGATTGACAAGAGGAAAATCAAAGTTATCAGTATCAGAAAAAAAGAATATTATTACAGATACATAAATGATGTTAAGAAAATTTTACGAACAATTTATACTAATAAATTATACAACTTATGTGAAATCAAATTTATTGATAAATCAAATTAATAAAACAGACACAAGGACATACTATCTAAATAGCCTTATATATAGCAAATAAATTTAATGCATAATTAGAACATTCCCATAAAGAAAATGTCAGGGCCAGGTACCTACACTAGTGAATTTGACCAAATAAATACCAAATTTACAAAATATCATAAATTTTTGTAGAAAACACCATCTCAAAAGATGTAGGAAAAATATCTGACAATATTCAACAGATTTCTATCATGAATATTCTTCAGGAAGGAAAAGAAAAGAAACTTAGTGTGATTAAGGGCATCTAAATAAAACCTGCAGCTAATGTTATACTTACAAGTGAAAGAATGAGTGCTCTCCTACTAATTTCAACTGAGGAAATAAAAGGAAATAACAGTGTACAGAGTGAAAAGGAAGAATAATAACTCTAAGAAATTTACAAAAATAAGCAATTTATAGAAAACAGGCTATGTATACAAAAAATATTTGATTTTCCTATACTAGCATAAAATATGAACAAAGTTTAAAGTATCATTTAAAATAACATCAAAATATATAAAACAGTTAGAATAAATTTAATGAAGAATGTGCAAAACCTTTGCAAAAAAATTAAAAAATAGAAATAAAATTTAAATATGACAAATAAAAATAGCTATTTCATTATTTCGAAGATTCAATACAGTCAAGATGTCTACTTATTTTTGACATCATTATCAAAAAATATTTGTATATGTAAATAATGTGCTTGATATTGCTTGTACTTTTTAGACTTTCCTCTTTGTATCTCTATTCTTCTCTATATGCCTCTATTTTATTTCCTGTATTCCTCCAAATATATTCCTCATTTTCTTTGTCTTTCAATTCTATCTCTCCATTCATTAATATTAATGTAAAATCATAGATTTGTATCATCTAAATTATTTCATAGTATATTGAGTCTAGCAAATAGTATATGCTCTTTAAGAAGTATGTGCATGAACTTTATAATTAATTTTTCATTTTTCCTTCAGAAAATAATCAATCAACTGACATTTTATTATGTGGCCTTTTCTAATTTCTGGAGGTAGTAGCTCTTAATAGTTATATATATTACATTTTATATATAGTTTATATAGAGGGGGAGAGATTTTAAATATTAATTATATATGTGTTGAGATTTAAGAAGTCTATTGAATGTTTTTAAAATTTATACATTCTTTTATTTTCTATATTCATAAAACACCAATGTAACCCTACTGATAAACTAATACAAACTGTTAATGTCTACTCTTTAAATATGCCATTATATCCTCGTGGAAAGAAAGAAATAAAAGACATTATTCAGTTCAATAAAAAGAAGGCACTAATTTCAGATAATATTGCATTGAGCAAATATTAAACAATGTTTTACCTTTCAGTCAGTGCATAAAATGTAGAGTTCTTCATCAATCTCCTACAGGAGAAAATGTCATGAAAGTCAATGTTCTCGCTTGTGGCAAAGAAAGGCAGAAAAATCCAGCACATGCCAAAATTTTATTGGTTTTATTTAAACAAATTTACACAAGGAAAATTAGTTCTTATAAGGAAAAATCATCCTATTTAGTCTCTTACACAGTCAATGACTGTAGGAGAACAAATGACTAGAAAGAGTATATCGCCTCTGCATATTTCACTAAGTGTCTTTGCTCTGGCAGTTACTTCAGAGATTATGCAAGGAGTGAGTTTCCTAAATTACAACCAGTTGTTAGAAGAGTTTCATTATGTGATGTTAGCAAAACAATTTAATGTATCTCACTTTGTTGCAAGCATATCTTTTCTAATATTGCATATGTTAGAAACATATGGGAATCTCTTGAAGATTTTTTGGATATCCATATTTATTTTCTTATTGCTGATCATAATAAATATGTCAACACTGTTCTAGAGCCTTATAGAATGTACAAGCGCATGTGTGGTGTCATAATGTTGAAAAGTTAAAAAAGAGAAATAGAGAAAAGACAAATTTACAGATTTTTGAAAACCGTAAGTCACAACCTACAGCAATCAAAATGTCAACAAGTTCAGAGTAAAAAAGACAATTTCTTGGATTTGAGTTCAAAGCTTAAATATATTTACTAAATGAGTAAAGACTATAATTGTCATAAGCAGTTTCTCCTTGGTTGAATATATCCGTGTGTGTGTGTGTGCGCGCGCACCTGCACGCATTGTATGTGTGTATATAAATATATATAAATATTTCTTTCTTTTCTTATTCCATTATCATGTAATATAAGATACACTGCTCTTATATTACAATATTTAAGTATTTTTAGTTTTATATCATAGTATTTAAGCTATGAGGTATCAAGGAGAAGAGTAAACAATACTCAGGACTTAACAATCTCTTCTGAGGAAGGGTTAGTGCATTTCCTATTGTACACAGGATAGTTGTATCATGTTAAGCTGAATTATGACCTTCTTATTGTCTTTATTTGACTACTAAGTATGGTTTGGGAGATACATTTGGGTGTCAAGTTGACAAAGGCTGGACCTGTGATGGTTAATTTTATGTGTCAATTTGACTGGGACACTGAGTACCCAGATATGTGGTTAAACATTACTTCTGAGTGTGTGTGTGAGGGGTCTCCAGAAGAAATTAGCATTTGAGTTGGTAGACTGACAAGCTGATTGCCCCCCAACATGTATGGGTATCATTTAATCTATCGAGGGCCTAAATAAAACAAAAAAGCAAAGGAAGTACACATTCACTCTGTGCCCCACTGTTGAGCTGGAACATCAATATTCTCCTGCCTTAGGCACTTCATGGCTCTCAGTCCTTCAGACTCAGGCTGAAATCAGCAACACCATCAGCTCTCTGGCTCTTAGGCCTTCAAACTACACTATCAGCTTTGTGGGTTTCCAGCTTCCAGACAGCAGATTATAAGACTTCTCATTCTCAATAATCACATAATCTGATAGTTTATAATGAATCTTTTTGTTGTTTGTTTGTATGTATGTATGTATATGTATGTATGTATGTATGTATGTATGTATGTATATGTATGTATGTATGTATGTATGTATGTATGTATGTATGTATGGCCTGTTGCTAAGGGAAAGAAGCAAGATTGAGGAAGGAAAGGAATCAGGATTGGGCAAAGGGAGAAGTTAGGCTGCAATATGGTCATAAAATCGGCAAAGGGAGAAGTTGGGCTGCAATATGGTCATTAAATCACTTAGCATATTCTGTGGAGTGCTATAAAAGTGAATTGTCACAATTCAGGATAGGAGGCTGGACCTTTAACCCCTGTATTGATGAAGCTTTCCAGGAAAGAAGTTCAACCTTTCAAATGATGGCTGTCTTTTCAACCAAGGGCAAGTCCCCAGGAGGACTAGCTGTCTCCTGATAAACTTCCTAGAGCTGAAGGAATAAATCTTTTAGTCTCAAAGGGGGATCTCACTAGTAAAGCAGAACACCTATGATAGGTACCTAAATCTGAAGCTCAAACTACTATCTGCTGTCTTTGTGTTTCTCAGACAAGTGGACCAGATGACAAGGAAATACATTATTCTACTGGCAAAGGAAATCAACTGTGATTATCATGGGAAGCTGGAATTGCTAGTACACAATGGACATGTGTGAACTTGAGTTATTCAATGAGCCATTTTTGTTGCTTCTATGTCTAGTGAAGATGGTGAATGGACAACTGCAGGAAACATGGAGTAGTGAGGGCAAGACAAGCAAGGACTCAGATCACACTGGTATAAAACACATACCAAGCAAAGCAATTTTTCTAACTGCAGCCCTTGTCGAGAGTGATGAGTGACTAGAGAAGATGGTAGAGAAGGAAGATGATGACTATCGAGCACAGCTGCAGCAGTGGGACCTAAAGCATGCCTCTCTAATTCTTATGTATTAAGTCTTTTGTAGAGATTGCACTCTTTAAAGTCCTATTGACACAGAAATATTATATATATATATATATATAATATTATAATATATAATAATATAATATATGATAAGATAGTTTATATATATATAAACATGAGCAGATCAGCTCGGTGCAAGCAGTGGACTGCTTCAAGCACCTTTGATACTTGTAATTGTATTCTCTAAATCTTGCCTCTGATTTCAGGCATTTAGAAACAGACTCTTCCCTTGGAAGCTTGAACTAACTTTGGCTTGACAGCATCTTATCTCTAGTGTGTGAACTTCATCTCTGCCTCCAGACCTCAGGCTGTACAGACTTTCTACGGTGGCAGAAAATGCACATACAACTTGCAGAGGTATTATAAACATTCCAAGTTCCAAGATTCTACAATGGTGATGACAGGTAATGGATAAATGTTCCCACTTCTCATTATTTAGTCAGATAATAATTACAGGCATTCTTTATATATTCAGGAGGTTCCAGAAAAAATGAAACTTGCTATCCACAGAACCATTTGAATAATGCCTTTTGACATCAAAGTCTGTATTATAAACCTCATGGCAACAATGTCTGTGAGTTTAATAACCTTAATGACAATAAGAAAGCTGGATTTTCATGAGTTCCAAGACTAAATCTACTTATATTACCTTGACACCTGGAGAATTCTGAGATTTCTGCTGCTTCAATGTAAAAACTTTTTTTCTCCATTTCTAATGTGAGAATTTCATTTGCTCAATTACTTCTTTGGTCTATTCTTCAGTATTCTGCCCTTTGGTCTTAAGTCTGTCACTGAAGGGAGATAGCACTTTGAAGACTGATCTTTTTTAAAGGCAAAATACTTCTAAACTTCACTCCATGTCCTGAACTCTTATCACTCTGTACTGCATTGCAAAGAACACTTATTGAGTTCAAAGAAAGCTCTACCACATGGATGAAGAAAAGGAGAATGCACTAGGAATGAGAATCAAGCAGATATACATGCTATTCCATTTTTCCTATTTTTTTTCTCTTCCTGCAATTTCAATGAAAGCTATTTCACCTAGTGAACAACACACATTAAAAACAGAGCAGCCTTAAAATAAATTCAGAAAATTCTCTGAAAATTTTAAAACTAGTTTTAAAAAATCAAGAAGTTATGCTATTTAGGATTGGTTCATTTAATTAGAAGTAAAAAATCATGTATTCATTTATTGACACCTTTCAGATCTTTAGACATCTTTATTGAAACATTTAATGGAAATATGAAGAAAATATTGCTGATTAAACTTGAAAGGCAGTTTTAAGTAAATATTGTAGTTATTTCTATAGTAAATGTTTTTTTCTATTCTAATTATTTTAACCTCTAAAAGTAGTTTAATTTTATCCCATTATATAAATTTGGGGCACTGGAATAATCTAGATAACTCATTTGAAATAGTCTTTTTCAGTTTAAATGCTGAATCTTTAAGAATGTATTCTTTTTTCTTCCTTCTTAGAAAGTATAGACACAGTGAAAAGGTAGCCATCTGCAAGACAAGGAAAGAGACCACAGAAGAAACCAAACCTGCCAACATCTTGATCTTTAACTTCTAGCCTCTAGAACTATGAGAAAATAAATTTCTATTTTTAAGCCACTCTGCGGTATTTTGTAATGGCAACTCTAGCAAAGTAATACATCTGGCCTGAGGTGTTTATTGATATACATCAGGTGAATGCAAATTTAACCAATACCCCAATCAAAGCCCAAGAATTCATAAGTCTAACAGTACTTTGTTTTAGAATCAAAGTTGATTAATTAGTGCTTTTATACATTATTGATGGAAGTATAAACTTGCGTAATATCTGAAAAATTCAAGGATACTAAGATAGAGGATAATCATTCTTTCCTAGTCAGAAATTTCACTTTCAGACATCTGTTCTAGAGAAGTACTTGCAATTGAACACAAGGAATCATACTCAAGAGTGGGCATTTTATTATAGTAGCACTTTTTAAAATTGCAAGATGTAAAAATAACAGAACAGTTCCTTAGTCAGAATATTATCATCTATTATATTGAATAAAGTAGATATGTTTGCATTAACATAGACAAATTTTAAACCTAATCGTGAGAGAGAAAAAAGAGACAAGAAAATCAGATATATATCAGGTGATGCCATTTCTATATATTTAAAACACAAAAACAGTAGTTTATATTGTTGACAGATACATATATTTAGTGTAAAATATCAAAAAATAAATAAAATGCTACAAACTTCAGGTTAATGGTTTCTACCAAGGTAAAAGTTATGGAGTGAAAATTTGTGATGTATCTAAGACATTCTTATTAAAGAAAAAAGAATCTCTGATTAAATATGGCAAAAAAAAATTTACCTGTATTTTAACTCTTTGGAGGATACTCTGCTGTCCCTTATATTATTTTCTATAATTTCCCATGTGATTTTGAGATAGTATATTATTCAAATATTAAAAAGAGAGACCCGACTGTTTTGCCAGTGGAGTACAGTAACACTCGATGCTGATTTCCCTCCCTATCCCCACTGGCACTTCTAGATTATTATCCAATCATCTTATAATGAACAACAATACATGTTTAAACTTCAAAACATACACTTTCCCTCCTATTCACTATGAACTACGAATCTCTATCTTGTAAAATTACATATGAGATGAAATGGTAGTGTTAAATTCATAACTCTAACCTATAGCTTGAAGAATAGCAATGTTACAAAATAGGTAGGCCAGGAAGAAGACCATTCAGTTAAAAGCAGACAAAATTCCTGGGTCCTAGACTAAGAAAATAATAATCCAATACATCATAACTGGATGCAATGAGTTGACATAATTTGGCACGCCTCTGGAGACCTGATGATTGTATTTGCTGTTGCATTTTTTTGTCTTTTCTTTAAGCAGCTTTAATCAGGTATAATTGGTATACAAAGAAATACACATATTTAATGTGTACAATTTGATGAGTCTGGGCATATGCAAACACCCATGATACCAGCACCACCATTAAGGTGCTAAAAGAACACTTAATGTGAAATCTACCCTCTTAACAAATTTTGAAGTGGACAATACTATATAGTTAACAACAGGTACAATGTTGTACCCTATATGATCCAGCAATTCCACTTCTGGGTATGTAACAAAAGAAATGAAATCATGCTCTTGAAAAGATATCTGCACTCTCACATTCATTACAGCATCATTCACAATAGCCAAAATATAGAAACAACCCAAGTGTCCACTGACTTATGAATGGATAAACAAAATATGGTATATGCATAAAATAAAATATTATTCAGCCTTAAAAAAAAAATACTGACATTTGTGCCAACATAGATAAACCTGAAGGACACCATGCTAAATGAAATAAACCAGTTACAGAAGGACAAATAATGCATGCTTCTACTTATATAAGATATCTAAAATGGTAAAACTCATAGAAAATGCAGTACTGGTTGCCATGGTAAAACTCATAGAAAATGCAGTACTGGTTGCTGGAGGTGGGGGAAGTAGAGTTGTTGTTCAATGGATATAAAGTTTCAGTTACACAGGATGAATAAGTTCTATAGACTTATTGTTGCATTTAGAATAGTTGAATTATCTAATAAAAATTAGAATGTCTTTCAAGTTTTTGGCTCTGTGGTTCTTTGATTCTAATTTAGACACATCCAACTAAAGCTAAGCCTATCAGAATGCCTCTTATAGGAGTTAAACATTAAATGGAGATATACAGAGACTCAGAACTACTGGGTCCTGCCCTTACTGATACTTTCTAGAATTGCTGGTTCAATAAATTGTCACTACTATTAAAATACAAGCTTATGAAGGCAGTATTGCTTTTTTCCTGCTTCTAAGTACTATGTCTCCTTCACTTAAAACAATACCTGGAACATAGTAGGCTTTTAAGAAATTTGTGTTGAATGAATAAATGAATAAACACATAAGGTAAACATAGCTGCAGCTAGTAAAAAGAGTTTGTTGGAATCGTTTTACAGTCTCCTCTCTAATGTTTCCATGATTCAAAACAAATTGTTCCCAACCCATTTGGGTTCCAAAAGCATATCTCAGATGAAAATCAAATGCACAAAACATTTGGTAAAGGGATGTAAGACACTCTACTGCAAGTATTTTTTCACTCAGTGATACCTTCTTATAGGTTCAACCCAACTTTATGGTCTTATGAATTTAATATTAACTATCAAAATAATTGTCAGTATTCAGTATTCTAAAACAGAAAATCAGAAACCCAACATTTAAAATTACACTTTTAAAATTACACTTTCACAGATAATCACACTCACAAGAATAACATATTTATTTAAAATTATTTCATATGAAAATATTTTTTGTTTAAAGCAAAGAAGAATTTACTACATGGTTAAATCAATGTTAAAATGTGTTTGTAAAGCCATATATTAGATAAATGCAATACAGCTAATGAAATTCTATAGCACGAACACTTCGTCTTGTAGCAATATATTATTTAAGGTCTGTGAAAACTAAGTGTTTTAATGCACATAGTGCTGTTGATCATTATAGGTTTTTGACATCTTAAAAACAGGTTGTATTTACATCATGTAGATATGGAGATAAACAAACACCTAAAGTCTCCTCTGAAATGCAAGTTTCGATTTTACAGGTGTTTATTATGAACAGCAAGCTTTTTACAAATGATTAGACTCAGGCTGAAATGGTATTGAATGACTTTCACTTGAGTTTACATGGCTGTTAAAATTGACAGCTTTTTTTCACTAAAAGTGCAATGGCATTCAAGGAGATGACAGGATGCACTGTCCCTTTTTTATATCCATAAATTCTGTTGCTAACTGTGTATGTATGAGAGCAAGAAACACTTGAAAATTGTCACACCTTACTCCAAGCCCTGCATGCCTTAACACTTACACAGGATTGCCAACTTGGATCTCATTACCCCATTCGGGGTTGCCCTGTGTCTGCATCCTCAATACATGAGCAACCTATTTTCTTCTCCACCCTCTCAGTCCTATTCATTTCAAAAGTTATTGATTGAAAACTTATCATGTCCAAGACAAAATACCAGGCACTGAACATTAAAAAATTATCAACTCATTGCCCCCATTCTTAAGTTTCCACCTAATTATTTAAATATACACATACATTCACAAATATTTTCTTTGTAAAAAGGTGAGTGGGAAGATGGACGTATGCATAAGGTGTTATAACAATGTGAATAATGTTGCTTTTTGTTAAGATTTTTAAGGTAAAGTATTGATATCTGGTAATAAATGAATTCATTACTTTTTACTCGCATGCAATATAGAGTTAAATGTTTCAGTTCTTTACACAAAGGAGTAAATAATTTAGGAAATTTCACATGGAAATTAATTTAAGGAATTTTATAGACTGATGATACATAATATTTTTAATATAAGATAGAGAACTTTTCATGTCTGTCATATTCCACCATGTAAGCCGCTTGCTATGTGTTTGAAGTAAATGATCACTTATATAAAGGTGTTAATTTAACTAAATATTGGTAGAAATTTCACTCCAGGAATAAGAAAACATATATTAGATATAATGAGCTAGGTCCAACATTGGAATATCATGTTATTACAAAGAATTATCATATCAATCTAAAGAGGATAAAATGTTTAACTTGTACAAAAATATGATTTAAATATTTGGGACTCAGTAGAGAGTGAGATTATTTTCTGGAAACACCCTCACAGTCCTCCTGAGATATATAATAACGTACACATAAATAGAATGTTGCTGCTGATTATTACATTATAGCTGTATGGCTATAATCTATAAAGACTGACATTATTAATCTATAAATACTCTAACAATACTGTAGATAATCTTTTAGGTATACAGAGAGTTTTTAAGACTTTCACTTTAGGAAAGTGTCAGTGAGATGCAAAACACATGAAAATAGTACTTAACATGAAATAGCTATAGAAACTTTCTGAGTCTGTCTTTAGTGAGGTTCTTAAGTAGGTACCCGGACTACAGTGAAAGCAAGAGGAGCATCGGAACTTTGACTTAATTATCTCGTTTAATTCTTACCTTAATCTTTTGACATTGGTATAATCTTCCTGTGTTCACATGAGGAACCGAGGCTGAGGAAATTCAAGTGATATATCCAAGATCCCAGAACTAGCGAGTGGCAGAGTTTGAATTTAATGACAAAAGTGTTTCAGGTTCTGTGTATAGAAAAATTAAAACATTACAAAACAAAAAAAAATCCTTGAGTAAAGAAATCATAGAAAAATACCAAGATATTTACATATTTTAGATATGTGGAATTTAAAAGGAATCCATTTAAATTATAACTTCATATTTTACTACATATATAATTTCGACCATATTATTTAACCTCTGAACAACAGACTAGTTATTTGAAAATAATAAAACGGTTTTTAGGTCAATTTAAATTAGTGTAATATACATTAACCATCTCTTAAAACCCAGTGACAAATAACACTTACAATTGATTCGGATTTGACTGCCTGGGTCCCTGTATAATCCACCCAGTCGGTTCCTGGTATCCAAGTTTCCTTTCATATCGGTAGATTCAATCAATCGGAGATAGAAAACAGTAGTTTTGCATTCCCAGTCGCAGTTTCCCAGCTACAGACTCTCAAGCGCAATGGAAAACGTTCTTTTCTATCCACTATTGATTGGTTGAATCTGCAAGTGTGAAGGTCTGACCGTAGAATCAAAAGTTACAGCTGATTTTCCACTGAGCTGCGGTGATGGGAGTCGGCTCCCTTTACTCCTGCATTCTTCAAGGCTCACCTAGTTTCTTTTATTTCCCTCACTTTCAGGGAATTCATAGTCTAATAAAGAAGATATATCTTGTACTCGTGTAACCAATATTCAGAGAATGCGCATAATGCTGTGTAAAGTTTTAAAATGTTTTAAAACATGAATCTTCCTAAGAATTATCTGATTTCTCTAACTATAGAGCGTTTCTTTTTTGTAGTTAGATGTTTATTATTTAGTTTTTGTGTTTTAACAGTCACAGTTTTCTTTTTTTTTTTTCTGTGCCTGTTTTACATGTAGTGAATAATTTCCAAATTTCACTCTACAGAACATAGATGTAGGCCAAGGTCTTGGATTTCTCAACTACTGAGGTATGTAATTATACGTTACCTCTCTTTGCCTTAATTTTCTCATATGTAAAACTGAGTTTTCTGCCAAACATTACTAGAGATTTTGAGGAAATAAGTAAATTGATGTAAAATAATTTGGAAAGTTTAATAGGTTACTGAAATTATATACATATCTTTATGATATGTATATAAAGATACATCAAAAGTAAAATGGAGAGATGAAAGAATGGAGGGATAAATAGATGGATAGGAATGAGGAAACTAATTTTAGTAAAGTATTAAGGGTAGGTAAAATCTCTATAGTGGGTAAATCATTCTTTTTTAATTTTGCACATATTTGGAATTTTTCATAATTATATTTTGAAAAAAAGGGGCACTTAAGTAGAAGAAATATTAGCCATTAGAATGTGTCTCTATTCCATACCCTGTGACTTTCAGTATTTATTTCTCTCAACATTTGGCATCATCCAGGGTCTATTAACTCCTCCACCAACCTCACTCATTATCCTCTCACTCTTCGTCTATGGCTTCAGTTTTCTTGGTGCTGTCTCCTTTCAGAGCTTTCAGGTGCTTAATTTGCCTTGTGATACTGTTTTTGTGTTGGCAGATGTGCTGCATGAAACTCTACACCTTCCTCGCAACTTGCTCTGATACAAACATCAATGAAAATTGAATCAGCAATGTTAAATCCATACATCCCCATGAAAAAACCTATGAGAAAAAAGAAAAACCAAAGTGGTGTAGGTATTTGTAATAATATATTGAAATAGTATTTTAATAATATTTATCAAATAGCTCTCTTTCATGAATTATAATATTGCCACAGCTTTGCAAAGCTCGTTCTCATTGTGGGCTCCTATTAATTTTAATTTTAGGATAGACAAATCAGTCAGTGGTTGTTTTCTCTATTGTTATTTGTTGCTCCTATTGTTGTAATTCTTACTTTGACTAAACATTTATTGAGAATCTGCCATATATCGGGTACCTACTCCAAATAGTCAGATGTTTTGATGTATGTTAATGACAGATTTTAACTTCCTTCTCTGATGGTATTTCTCTTTTTTCTACTTAAACAAAACCCTGTTGGGGGCACTTATTTTTCTGATTGTTCTCTAAAACTACAATCAGTGATGTGAGATAAAAAGAGCTTTGGAATAGGAGATACAATATAGAATTTCTAGGAAATAATTAGTCATGTTACTTTCATAGATTTTTTTTTTGAGCTACACAAATATTTAACTTCTGTCTTCATTGTTTTGTTTTGTTTTGTTTTCATTTATAAGTTGAGGATAATGTATAATGTTAATTCCTGTTCTATCATTTTATTTTGTTATTTCTAAAATCTTCATTGTATGAAGCAAGCATTAAATGTCTAGAGAAAAACAATCAAAATGAAATTCTATATATGCAACAATTTGCCTATTTCTTAATTTCGATAATCACTTAGCTTATCTTTCTTAGTATTTGCTGACTTAGTTAATGTTACAGCTATAATAAAGTTTTAAGAGGATCATTACATTCTAAGATTGATATTTATTTCTGAAAATATCAATTTAAGTGTAAATTTTATTTTAACAGTGTGCTGGAGCAGCCTAATCACCAAGAAAATCAAAGTAGAATAAAAGCGATTTATTGTGGACAAGTATGATCTCTAATATCAAGTGTAGAGGATTCATGGAACACAGATCTATAAAAGTATCAGAACAGAGAAAAAAGTGTTCAAATAAAATTAATAAGGTTAATTGACCCTTTCATCTGTTAAAATATAATATAAATAAACCATAATTAAAAGATTGGCATTATCACAAAAATAAAAAAGATCAAATGGAACAGAGTAAATAATTCCAAAATAGAGAGCTTATTACCTTTCACCCATGGGAAAAAATATGGACATGTCAATAAATGTTAAGACAAATGGTATTTAGAAAAAAATAAATGTCAGGTACCCTGCTTTACAACCTGAATAAAATTAAATACATTTCATTTTCATTAAGTAAATAAAAAATCCCACAAAGAGAAATCACAAAGTTAAAAAATAACTTGTACAAAAGGCTTCCAAGGCTATGGACTTATATGTAAATGGCTTATAGAAGACCTTTAGATTCTTTTATTCTTTTTCATAGTAACTCAGCAACAATGTGTGTGTGTGTTTGCCAAGAACTCTATATCAACGATGGATCATGTAGACAAGTCTTTAATCCCTCCACCTGAATAACTATTAACCATATAAAAAGAAGTGCCCATTTATTTTTATTATATATACCAAAGATTGGTTATAATGTTTATTACAATTATATTAATACCTACTTGGCAATTAATCTGTCTACTTATATTTCTGATCTCAATTAAAAAGATATGATTTAAACATTTGCCCAACATTATTGTATGTTGATAAATCTCGGAGTTTGAATTAAGCTGGAGATTTCAGAGTTAACTATTTGGCTGCATAGCTTTGCTTGAATAGAGTGCTATTTTTGTGGATGGCTAGAAAACGTAGGCTATTGCTTTTTTGCTGGATAAGTACCAACCTCATGTCAATGTGGAATGGTCAGGATGTGCTTGGTGTTCCAAATGGCTGTTTGCCAATTTGAAAGGTTTCTGAAAAGAAAAGGGACTATTGTGCATTCTTTTTTAATCACAGCAAATTGTACGGTTGTAGAGCAGACCCCATAGTGAAAAAAAAAAAAACCACTTTGCTGACCCATCCACACAAATTTCATCTCCTTGATTTGAATACCTGTAAGGTATCATTTTCTTTTCTTTTAATATTTTTTGTAACCTTTTGTCTTCTCTCCTCTCTGTGCTATAAATCTGTGTTTGAGGGGGAAAATAATTCTGGCTAGATTAGCTCCTATTTAGCTATAGTAGCCTGCCACTATATAGAGGCACAGAAGGCGCTTCAGCAGCGTTAGCACTTGCAGTTAGGTAATGAAAGAGCAGAAATGGTTTGGATCAGAGTTATAGATGTAGAAAAGGCAATTGAGATGAAGATAAAATTAGAAATATAAAGCATCAAACAACATGAACTCCTTTTCAGGATAAAAAAAAATACAGTATACTTCACTGCTTAAAGAGCTCAGACTTTGATGTCAAACGGATGTAAGTTAAAACTCCATTGGTCTGCCATTACTAGGTCTCTGACCTTGAGCAACTTAATCTTGGTAACTTCTGTTTCTCCACTGGTATGAACTGGATCATATGTCATAGTGTTTAGAAGCAGTTAATAGCATAAGACATATAAATGATCAGTCCAATGTATGAATATATTAGATGTTAAAACATAGTTGTAATTTTCACTATAATAATAATAATAATTATTAAAAACAAAATCATGAGGATGAATACCAGCAGTCATTATTTAAAACTGTTACTACCCTTGTAAAACCTTTTTACAAGAGGATGTTTATACACACTGAAGAAGAACCTGCATGTAATACAATATCTAGTGGTGTCTAAGGATAAATTAATTATAAAGTATCATTCACCTCAATTATCAAATAATAAACACTAAAAAATATATTATCCTGTCAAGTTTTTTTCCTTTCATATGGAAATGTTGCACAGTCTTGGATGCCTTGTAGTCACTGTAACAATATAAGTTCTCATTCCATTATAAACACATTGAAGTGCAAGTTAAAATAATTAACTGTGTAATGTTACAAATTAAAGTCCGCTTTTCCTAAAACTTTTTTTTATTTAGAAAATATTTTGGAGAGACATCTTTTTTACATAAGAATACCTGATCAAGATAAAATTTTTTGTAAAATTGCAGAGGAATTGTACAACAATACACAAAAACACACCAATCATACATATACTTCACACACTATACACACACACACACAGAAAATGTCTAGTATACAAGCAATGATGTCAGCATTTCTTTATGGATTCTCATTTTCTTATGTCAAAAGACAAATCAAAAATTACTAAGCAAAAGAGGTTAAATATTCTTTCCCCAAAAATCACTGAAAACATTCATCTGTAAAAATCAAATCCTACAGCTGCATGCTATTCTGATCAATCGGTTTTCTCTATTGAAATACTGGAATTTTTGATACTGATATAATCTGATAATAAATGCTAATTATGTTGAGCAATATGAGGTACTGAAAATATAAAATATCGTGATGTATATAACATTTAACACATATTCATGTGTCTCCAACAAATCCTAGCTTATGACTAGCTCTGTTTTAACATGTTACCATTCCCTTAACTTTGTTTCTGCCTTTTCTATGGCCTGGGTCCTTACACTTGTTTTGTTAATTGGATTTCTGCCTCTTCTCCGCTGCCTGAGATTCTGATATGATGTGAAAAATGTTTAATTCAATAAAACTCCCTGTTACTCAGCATAATGTTGGAATAAAATCTGTTTAATAATAAGTTTCCTACCTGTATAGATTCTCTGCTCTACTCAGCCTCTGAATTCTACATTCCTGTCTGTCTTTGCTGCCTACAAAGATCAACTCCTATCCACTGCCAATATACCCTATCTTCTCTTATTCTCTTCCTGACTGAATTTCCACACAGTTCTGTTTTCTAACATTTCTGTGACTAAAATGTCACTTGACTCTAGGATTGTCGGTATCTTTTTTAAGGTTCTAGATACCATCGCATGTTCAAGTTACTCTCATTGTATAAAATTCTGTCTTGACTCTGTATTCCTGCCTAACTACTATCTATTCAGTCTCTTTTCTATATCATCCAACCTTTTAACAAGGTAGACTATACTTTTTCATCTCTAGGGTGACCATATGCCCTGGATTGGCTAAGATAGTTCTGATTATAACTGTTTACCTGCTGAAGTTATTGCTAGATTCTGTTGTTACTTATAAAGTATTCTAATTTAGATGGTAAAATTTATTTTCATATTACTTATTCGATGCCCTCCATAAACCTCTGTAGTTAGGGTCCTTCCCTCACTAATATATGGAACTTTGATCACTTAAAAGACCAAAGATTCATATTTGTCAATGATAATATTTCAGTCTTTATCTTACCAGATTCTTCTTCATTTAGCACCCTTTAACCCTCCCTCCATAAAACTCTCATCACATTATCCTCATTCCTCTATTTCTCCGTCCATTTGTTCTGGTTCTCTCTTGATCACACTATTTCTTCTTCTCCCTATCCCTTAAATATTAATATTGCTAAAGATTCTTTTTATCACCCCATTGCTCTCATCTGTATTTTCTTAAGGTGAATTCATGATTTTCCTCATTCCAATTACCACTGATATGCAGATGATTCCCAAATTAATATTCCCAACATACTTCCCTACTCCACCTCTCCTCCAACAAATTTTATTGGACTATTTTACTTATTACATCTCTTGATTGATAATATTGTGCTGGGCTAATAATACAGTTTTGCCACTAGTCTTCCTTTCTTCAGACTTAACCCATTAAAAGTTGTCTTCTAACCAAAATGAAAGCATAACATTCCTGCTTCAAATGTTTCAATATTTTTTAAGTTATTTCTGAAATCCACATTTTTATAATGGCAAATAAGATTTTTTATTATAGAACCCCTGACTACTTCCTCAGCCTCCTCTTATATTCTGATGTTTTACCTTAAATTTTATTTACTAATACAGAGAACTGCTTATATCTCACCATACACCCCAGGTTATTTCTGATCTTCATGATTTTATTTTTACTTTTCCTTCTTCCTAGATAGCTAGTCAAATAGCTAACACTTTCTTATCTTTTAATACTAAATCCAGACCTCACATATTCAAGAACAGCCCTGAGCTCTTTAGGGTAAATTAGATGACTTTCTAATTCACCATCCATCCTATCCAACCCTTATTGTGTAATCACCCCCATGACCTTGCCCAACACATATTGTGTATGCATGTTCATTAGCAGGCTCACCATATTGTTTCTTTGTCCATTTTTTCAATGGATAAAAGAGATTTCCTCCAGGGAAACCCCACATCTCTTGTTCTCATTTTTTTTCATATCTCTTCTGTTTTCATTTTTAATTTTCCAGCACCATAGGAACTACTTTTTAATTATGACTAGAGATCAGTCTTCTGTTTTGTGCTAGCATATGCAACAGTGGTGGCAACTGCAGCAGAAGCAGCTATAACAATAAAATCTATATTTCTTTCTTGAGAATTATGAGAAATTAAAAAATCTGTAATATTGAAAACATTTCCCCAAATCAAATATTATATATGTTTCAGAAATTTCTAATTATATTTCAAGTTGTTGGGAGTATTGTTTTATTAAAAACTAGTAACCATATCCTACTTTCAATCTTGATGATCTGACCCACTGATAATATCAGGTACGAGATTAGAATTTTATTAAGTGATAATAGATTTGCATTAATGTAAAACAATAAAAAGGTAGCTTCTTTTGATTTGGTATAGCCTAGAATTTAAATTTTGATCATATCTATAATAGATTTTTTTTGCAGAAAAGATTTTATATTTATTTTTTATAGTGAAACTTTCTACAAAATATTTTAATATGCTTAAAATGTTTTATACTGCAAGAACCAACATAAGAATTTTTGAAAGATACTACTGTGGGTGAAGAAATTAGAATATGGATAAATACAATAAAATAACACATAAAAATGATTATAGCATTCTTGTTGGTTGTAATTAGCCATTTTTCTTATAATTTGTGAAGGCAGTTTCCACTTTGTTTATCTTAAATTTGAAACCTGTAAGAATAAAATCCACCATTGTCTTAGACATCATTATATGTTAGTATTTATATACAGGTGCAAAAAGTACAGTAACTCAATGCCTATCAGGTACTTTTGTGAGGGCATCTGAATTCATACAGGAATTTTATATATTCTCAGTAGCAAATGCATCATTTTTCATGTTAGCATTAAGTAAAGAGTGATTTGTTCCATGTTACTCTCTACCGCTATGTTCTATTACAAGAAATTGCAGAATACCTAATATTAAGGCACTGCTATATGCAAAAACTTTCTTTCATTGTTTTGATAAGTTATTAAAACCTTTAGTAAATTAATACCTCATTGTTTTAATAAACTAAAAATGCATACTACCTCTTTGATTTTTTTTTTTATTTGTTTGTTTTTTGGACAGACTGAAACAGGGAAGTAGCAACTCAGCATAAAATAATTTCTTGATAAAAACTGGGTAACACTTATGATGTTACTTGATTTGAAGCAATTTAAAAATCTTCACAGCATAGGACACTGTGTACATGACTAGGAAGCACTAGATAAGGAACCTAATCAGATTATTTAAGCTCCTGATGCAATATACAGATGTCAAGTTAGGTAAAAAGTAACAAGTGAGAGGAACTAAACACTAGAACATTTCTACAACATCTTGGACTATTTTAACCATGACGATCACAATATTTTCTCCTATAAAAGGATTGGGACATGGAAAAGGAGAGATGTTATTAGTTGTGCAACCATGGATTTCATTCTACTCACTTTAAGGAGTAAATGACTTCAACTTTCAGAATTAGCAATCATATCCAAAGGCAAGTGAATTTTTCAGTTGTTCAGGTAAAAAACCTTGGACGCATTCCTAACTCTTCTCTCACAATAATTTATCTACTTTCAAAATCCAATTTATAATCAAATTACTTCACATCACCTCCACTACTACCACTCAAGCCCAAGCCAGCAAAATATCTTGCTTAGATTGTTGCAATATCTTCTAAACTGTCCCACATCTCTACCCTTGCCCCTCCCTCTACTGCCTTTTTCCAATACAGCAGCCAGAGTAATCTTTTTAACCAGGAGTCCCCAACCCCGAACCACAGACCAGTACTAATCTGTGGCTTGTTAGGAACTGGGCCACACAGCAGGAGGTGAGTGGCTGGCTAGCGAGTGAAGCTTCACCTCTATTTGCAGCCGATCCCCAGCACTAGCACCACCACATTAGCCACACCTCAAATTATCAGGCATTAGATTTTCATAGGAGCACCAATCCCCGGTGCCAAAAAGGTTGGGGACCACTGTTTTTAACACATAATGGCACTCTTGCTGAAGAACTTTCTGACTTATTCTGAGTAAAGCAGTGACATATAACTTCCTTATAATGCCTTGCAAGGCAAGGCCTGTATCAGTTTTCTATTGCTGTGTAAAATGCAGTAGGCTTAAAATCACACACATCTATTACCTCACAATTTCCATAGCCCAGGTGTCTGGACACCAGCTTATCTGGGTTCTTGTTTCAGATCTCCCCAGGCTGCAATCCTGATGTGAACCAGGGCTACAGTCTCATCAATGAATTGACTAGAGAAAGATCTGCTTCCAAGCTCCCGCTGGTTGTTGGCAGATTCGCCTCTGGTTTGTTGATGGTGTTAGGACTGAGGTTTTTGTTTTTTTCTGGCTGTCAGAAGCAGGTCTCTGTGCATTCCAAGAGGTCATCTGTTGGAATGTAACCCTCTCCAAAGGCCCTCTCAAAACATAACAGCTTATTTTTCGAAGCCAACAATGGAGGAGAATCTTTAGTGTGTTTGTGATTCCATATAAATATAAAATTGTATTGTACTCATGTGAGCGGCATCTCATCATCTTTGTCATTTCTATAATGAGGAGCAAGTGACACGTCCTGCCCACACTCAAAGAGAAGGACCTGACACAGGACATGATTATGGAGGCCACCATAGTGTCTGTCTCCAACAAGGCCCTATATGATATCCCCACTAACTGTTTCTCTGACTTCTTCTACCACTCTCCTTTTTGTCCACTGTGCTCCAGATAGTTTGTCCTCCTCACTGTTCTTTAACTCAGAAAGCAAAATGCTGCTTCAGAGCCTTCCTGCGAATGCCTCTCTGGTGGAAAAGCTTTTTGAGGAAAGAAATCCACTTGACAAGTATCTACACTGCTTTTACTTCTGTCCTCATATGTAAGCTTATCAGGAAGGACATCCATGACCACCCTAGAAAATGCAGCATTTCCCATCCTTCTCACTCTGTATCCCTGCAGTATGTTTCTCCATAGAATATATCACTACTTGACTTTTTATTTATTTTTAATTTGTTTGTTCTCTATCTTCCCCAACATCAACATAAGAGCACAAAATTTTTGTTTACCATTCAGTTCTTAGCACCAGGAACAGAGAGAGCCTGCTGTGTATTTACCAAGGAAGATTTCAACAAACATGTGTACAATGGATTAATCGGTTATTCTTCTGCTTTCTGAATAAGGATTAAATTGGATCAAAATAAGGATGTCATTTCTGAGAAAGAATAGTGTTTCAACAAATAGTCCATAATATAGAAAAAAAACTTAATGTTGATTATTCGATATTTGTCTTCATTGTGTGTGAATTTGATTGATGCATTTCAACTTTATCATCTATAAGTAGATTTATTCACTGCGCATATAATCTGATAGTAAGACCTTTGCTGGAGAGAAGGCAGGAAAGCTAGGCTTTTGGTGGAGATCTACTCACAAAACTTGGCAGGAGGCCTTCCACAACCAACATAGGGTTTTAATAAATCTTCACTGAAATAAGACCTGTTATTTGCAGCTCTGCTGTTTGTGATCTTCAATCAGCTGGACATGATACAACATGGAGCTATAGATTATTCTTACTTTTTATCACACCGATTATTAAACAATAGTTATTAGTATAGACCATTGCTTTGAAAGTGTTGCTATATTGTTAAATATGTTGCTATATTTTTGTCCATTAACTTGAATACAATTCAAGTGTAGTTTTTCAGTCTTACAGATTTAGATTTATAGGAGTCTCTTTCATTTTTATGAAAATCCCATCGTTCCTGAGAAAACACTATCAAGTGCACATAAAATATGTACGTCCAAACAAAATAAGACTTTGGGTTCCAAAGAGAGGGGATATTATGCTAATGAGGCCAACAGAATTCAGTGTGTGCTTTGGCAATAATAAGGAATGGTGAAAGAAATAATTGGGATCAAGGTTATGAATACAGAGGAGATTAAATCAAAGTACAAATGCATGATGGGTCAAGATATTAGAATATGCTGCCAAAATATATTTCCTGGAGAAAATGAAGATCTGTATCCATATTAAAATTACTCACACAAAGGGATATAATAATACTAAAAAAGAGACATGATTATGAATTTGATTTAATTATAGGTTATATTGGAGCTAACTTGCCATATGAAGAAAGGGGATGAGTGCTACATTTTTCTTAAGATTTTTAAGGAAGAGAGAAAAGCAATTAAGATTATAATAATAATCTTCTGATAATAGGGTTACTGTAAGTAATCAACAAGACCCCTGATGTTCTGTTTAACTTAGTGTACATCTCGAAAATTGGCTTTTATGGAATAAAATCCAATATACTATTTAAATCTGTTCTTTGTGAAAAAAAAATCATCTAAAAATATTTAAAAGTCTTTACCTTGGAAAAAGACACTGTCATATGCTGGGAAGGTTTTTAAATTGCTTCAAGATTTTGAAGGAAGATTTAGCAGTACCTACCCAAATCTTTTATGTACATACCTTTATATGTACCACAATAAGTATACTGCTATTAATTTTCCACGAATTTCATAAAGAATGAAAAAATCTGATATATTGCATGTTGTTTCTTACAGCATTGAATATAATAGAAAAAAAGCTAAAATCAACCTAAATAACCATCAATTTGGAAGTTTAAATAAAATACTATGCAATATTTCTAGGAATAAGGTAAAACTCAATGTGCTGATATGGAACTATATGTTGCTTTATCGCAAAAAAGTACTTTGCAATATAATTCTGTATAATATAATCACACTTGTATATATTTAAATGTATGTGTATATATATTTTTAGATTTATATGTATTATATAGTTATAGATCTTAAAAAATACATAAACGTACATAGAAAGAACTAAAAGGGACACTGGGGGCTATGAAATAGTGACTTCTTTGATTCAAATACTACTTTCAAGATTTAGAAAATGTTCTTACTCTTTGTGTCTCAGATTTCCATGTGTGATATAAAATGCAAAATTTAATATAATGTAAAATTTAAATAATAATATTTACTTCAGGAGCTATTTCGAAGATTAAATTAGTGCATGTATACCTTGAGAACATTGCTTGTAACTTTGTAAGCATGTAATAGGAATCAATCATCTTTATTATCACCCTCAGCATCATTGTCTTTCTTATTATTATCATTTCGACATGTGTGTGTATAATATTCTGATTTAACTTTTAAAATATTAAATGATAATCATATTTTAAAACATAATATAAATGAATTAATTAAATTACTCTTGAAATGACTTTTGTATTAGAGTGCTAGGGCTGCCATAACCAGTACCACAGTCATTGCGGCTTAAAGAACAGAAATTTATTTTTTCATAATCTTGTAGGTTAAAGACTGCTATCCAGTTGTCAACAAGGTCAGTTCCTTCTAAAAGCCAAGAGGGAAGGATCTGTTCCAGATTTTTCTTCTGGGTTTATAGATGAATGTTTTTTCCCTGTATCTTTACATCATTTCTCTCTTTTTTTTTTTTTTTTATGCCTACAGCACCCAGTCTTCCTAGGTGGTCTCCCATCCAAGAACTAACCAGACCCGACCCTGCTTAGCTTCCAAGATCAGACGGGATTGGGCGTGTTCAGTGTGGCATGACCATAGACCATCATTTTCTCTTTGTATGAACCTGTGTCCAAAGCTCTTCTCCTTATGAGGACATTGGCCATATTCCATAAAGGCCTACCCTAATGATTTTATTTTACTTTAATTACCACTGAAAGACCCTGGGTCCAAAAAGATCACAGTGGGATTAGTACTTCAGCATATGAATTTGAGTAGGTGGGGATGCGGGGAGGAGGGAAAAAGGACACAAATAAGTCCATAATAGTATGCTAAATACTAAACTCTCTCTTGGTCATTTTTTTCATTTATATAATTTAACTCTTAGAAATAGTCATCACAAAATGATCATTTTATTCATCTTTAGAACTTCAGAGATTAGCATAATTCAAGTAAGAGTCAATGAATTTTGTTTAATAGTTGGGGCAGAGTATCATATTGAAACTCCAACTTTCTATTTTTAAGATAGGCAGCACCATATTCTCATTAAGAGACTGGCATTTATAAGCTATGTATGACGTCCATTCACTCTTACTAAAGGAAAATGAATAGGCCTTTTGTGTTTCTAAGACTTAAATCTTCCTTATCTCTGAGCATGGAGTGTGTTTATGTGTAGATCTGTGTGTGTGTGTTCATGTATGTTTCTAAAGTACAAACACCCCTTCTAGATGTGATAGCCATGTCCTGTTTTAACAGACAACAATTCCAAATTACACCAGCTATCCTAGACAATGATTAATAGGATCCTTTTTCACTCTCGAAAGTGGCCTGATTAAGATAATGAATTATATGGCCACCCAAATTCATAGATAACCAAACTTCATTGTTTTAGACATTGAGCTAAATAGTTCTTTACATGTCTAGGGATGAGAAAGAAGGTAGCAAAATTCTGTGTTCTAAGACACCAGAACTTCTTTGTCTTGTAAATATCTCTGCCTTACAAATTCTATTACAGTCTGTGAGCCAAATAATCCTGCGAGAAATCTGGATTTAAAGCTAAGCAGTTAAAGCTAAGTGAGCTTAAATAAGAGTTTTAAATTCTCAGTATCTCAGTTTTGTCAATAGTAAAATGGGATAATTATGCTAATTTATTTGTTTTATTATTTTTTGATTCTTTGAGACAAATTTTAAATGCAACAAAGCATCTAGATCTTAGTTAAGTTTTGGTGAATGTACATGCCACATAACCTCCATGAGAATCAATAAATAAGATATTTCCATCAACCCAGATTGGCCTCTTGTACTATCTCACAATCAATTTCCTTCCCTCATAGGCAACCAGGACTCGAATTTCTATCAATATAGATTATGTTTGCTCTTTACCTTAATAGAAACTTCATATAGATCACATTGTAGAAACTCTTGTGTGTGCCTTCTTCTTTTTTTATTCTTTTTTTTTTTTTTTTTTAGGCGATGCAACCCTTGGTTGACCGCACAGATTGCAAGGACCTTGTCAGTTTACAATCCTTTATTTTTTATTTTTTACGCCTACAGCACCTGGTCTTCCCAGGTGGTCTCCCATCTAAGTATTAACTAGTCCCGACTCTGCTTAGTTTCGGAGATCAGCTTCTTTTTCTTAACACAGTTATTGAGACAGTTTGCATCGTTCATGGCTCACTCCTCTTTACTGATGAGTAGTTTCTCATTTTATGTATATAACAGTATATTTTTACCATTTTTCTGTTCATGAATTTGTGAGTTGTTTTCAGTTTGGGCTTTT
>NW_011888929.1:953721-959038 GCF_000151845.1 Pteropus vampyrus
GTGTGTATATACATATATATACACATATATATATACATATATGTGTATATATATGTATATACACACACACACATAAATACACACATATACATATATAGTGTCTCCTATTGATTCTGTTTATCTGAAAAACCCTAACAACCTCCATTTATATAGATTTTTTTTCCTTTTATCATTTATGTGAAAGAGTTGTTTATATATTCTAGTTAAAGGTCTTGGGTTAGAAATATATATCACACATATTTGCTCAGTTTGCGACATGTGTTTTTATTTTCTAAATGGCAACTTTTGATGTTTTTCATTTTGATGGAGTATAGTTTATAAATTTTTAAATTCTATCTTTAGAGTTTTATGTATGTCTTCTAAGATAAGTTTACCTACTCAGTGCAGTAAAGACATTTTTTTTTTAACTCTAAAAGCTTTATATCTAAAAAACATTTTTTTGTAAGTGGTATGTAATAAGAATTGAGATATCTATTTTTTCTGCATTGATATCCAGTGTTTTTTGTTGAGAAGCCTTTCTCTTCACCATTTAAATCGCCCCACTTTGATGTTGTTATATTTTTTATGTATTTTCTCTTCCATGGGTAGTATTGTCTCTGCTAATGCGTCTACTGTACTTTTAATTACCGATATTCTATTGTAAGTCATGAAATTATATAAGTAAGTTTTCCAGCTTTCAAATTTTTTTTTACTATTTTGAAACCTTTGCAGTTCTATCTAACTTTTATAATTAGCTCTCAATTTCTATCAAAATAATTATTCAGATTTTAGATTGTATTATATTAAATTTGTGTATCAATTTAGGAATAGTTAGCTTCTTAAATATCCATGTATGTGACATATTTCTCCATTTATTTAGTCTGTAGTATAAAGGTCTTGTAAAGCTTTTGATGAATTTACTCTTTGGCATTATATTTTTTTACTACTAAAAAGAAAATTTTTTGTTCATTTTATGGTAGTTTGATCTAAAGACAGAGAAATAGATGAAAATTTTATATATTAACCTTTGTATTCTCTCACCTTGCTAAATTTGCTGGTTAGTTTAAGTAGTTATTTTTAAATTAAGATTTTTTATTAAACAACCATGTTTGTGAATAGACTTCTTTCAATTCTTTATCTTCATTTATTGCATTCAATACTAATCACAGCATTAAATAAAGTTATGAGAAAAGCTATCTTTTCTTTCTTCCTGGTCTAATAAGGTGCACTGATTATTTCATACTAAATGTAATGTTGTCTGTGGGTTTTTTATAGACACTACTAATTGTACTCAAGAAATTCTCTTCTATTCAAAGTTCGCTGAAAATTTTTATTTTAAATTGGTGTTGATTTTTATCATTTTTTGTGATGTAATGTGTGTATATACATATACATATGTTTTCCTATTTCCTTTTACTGAAGCGAATTACTTTGATTTTTTTAAACATTAAATCAACTTTGAATTTCTAGGATAAATTTCTTTTTTTGTACTTAATAATACTTTTATCTTGTGTCAAATTTGATTGTTCCTTTGTCATATTTTACTTTGTACACAATACTGGATTATGTTGCTAATAGATTGGTATAAATTTTTACATCTATATTCATAAGGATTATTGGTCTGTAATTTTATTTATTTTAGTGTCTGTCAGTTTTACGATGAGAATTATATGATCTCATAACACTGGTTGCAAATTGTTTACTATCCTTGTATTTTTTGAAGAGTTTAAGAATGCTATATATTTTTCTTAAATAATTGAAATAATTTATCGGTGCAAATTTTTAGGTCTAGAATTTTACTCGTAGAAAGTTAAATTTGATTAAAATTTCCTTACATGCCAAATTTCTTGGCATGTAGCTATTCATAATATTTATTCACATTTTAATGTCTCTAAGATTTATAAAATTATTTTCACTTTTTTATTGTTGGTAAGTTGCATTTTCTATCCTTATTCAGTCTTGATAAGGTTTTATTCATCTTATTAATATTTGTAAAGAACCAAAGTTTAGGTCATTTAATTTTTTAATTGTTTTCTATTTCTGTTCTTATCTTTTTTTGTTTTATTACTTCTCTGGATTTTATGTATAATTCAGTAATATTTTTCTACCTTATTAAGGCATAAAATTATTTTATTGTTTTTTAACACTTTCTTCAAGTCTAATATAAGCAAGTAAAACTACATTTTCTTCTAAACATTACTTTACTTGCATCCTTAAATTTTCGATATTTGATATTTTCTTCATAATTCTGATTGAAATAAGATTCAATTTAAAATTTTGATTTATTACATGCTTCATGTATTTTAGAAGTATGTTTTTTTAAATTTCTAATAAAAACATTTTAGATATATCTTGTTTTACATTTATAATTTCATTCCATTTGATCAGATTAAAAAGTCTATAATATCACAATATTTCTAAATTATTGGTATTTATTTAAAGCTCCAGCATATGTACTATTTGGTGAATAGTACTCTAAAAGAAAGAGTACTTTTCAATTGTTAGGTGTACCTGTCTTACAAATTACGATTGGGTCAAGGTGTTTAGAAATATAGTTAAGATCTATATTTTTCCTGGTTTTTGTCTTTAATATTTCTAGCAATTATTGTGTTTATGATCATTATGTCTTCTTAATGAGTAAATTCTCCTCTCATTATGACACAATTTATTTCTTATAATATTCTTTGTCATGAAGTCTGTCTAATATTATAATCACACTGGATTTCATAGTCTTGCTATTTCCATGGGATATGTTATTTCATTCTTATATTTTCAACTTATCTGTACATTTATATTTAAACTGAATTACTTATGTAGCATGTGGTAGTGCCAAGCTTTTCAATCAGTTCTGACAACCTCTACTTTTTTAACTAGAGCGCTAAGCTCATTGATATTTAATATAATTATAAACATGATTAGTTTAACTTAGCTTTTTTTTTTTTCTGCTACTTTTTTTTGGCATTTTTTGAATTAATGTAAAATTTAAAGATAATGTATATATATTTAGTCCTCTATCATGCTTTTTGTCAGCTATTGATGTAGAGAGGACAATATGCAGTCTACATACAATTCACTTCCCTAAAAATCCTCTCTACTCTGCCTATTCATCCCTCCCTCCCCCTGCCACCTACGGTCACTGAACTTTTTACTGCCAATGTAGTTTTCCTTTTTTCAGAATGTTGTATAAATGAAAGCCTACAGTAAGTAGACTTTTCAGATTGGCTTATTTCACTTAAATATGTATTTAAGTTTCCTCCATATTGTTTTATGGCTGGATGGCTTTTTTTATTTTAAGTGCTGAACAGTATGCTATTGTCTGGATGTATCACAGCTCATTTATCTGTTCATTTAGTAAAGAACATCATCATTGCCTCCAAGTTTGGCAATTATGAATGCAGCTGCTATAAATATGTGTTTGAGTTTTTGTGTAAATATAAGTTTTAAAATTATTTGGGTAAATACCAAGGAGCATAATTGCTGGATTATAAATAAAAGTACCTTTATTTCTGTAAGGACTGCCAAATTGTCTTTCAAAGTAATCGTACCATTTTGCATCTCCATCAGCAATGAATACGAGTTTTAGTTGTATCATATCCTTGTCAACATTTGGTGTTGTCATTGTTTTAGATTTTGGTCATTTTAATTGGTGTGTAGTGGTATTGCGTAGTTCTTTTAAGTGCAATTTTCAAATGACATATGATGTTAAACATTCTTTCATATTCTTACTTGTAATCTGTATATATTCTTTGGTGAACTCTGTTCAATTCTTTGCCTATTTTTAAATCAAATAGTTTACATTTTTATTCTTGAGCTTTCAGATGTCTTCATATATTTTGGATAACAATCTTTTATCAGATGTGTCTTTAACAAATATTTTCTCCCAGTCTGTGACTTCTCTTTTTATTCTCTTGACATTGCCTTTCACAAATGAAAGTTATTAATTTTAATGAAGCCCAGCTTTTCAATTATTTATTTCTCTAATCGTGCCTTTGATGTTGTATCTAAAAAGTCATTGTCATATCCAAGGTCATCTAAGTTTTCTTCTAAGTTGTCTTCTAGGAATTTTAGAGTTTCATATTTTACATTTAGGTCTATGATCCATTTTGACTATTTTTGTGAATGTTGTAAAGTCTGTATCTAGACTCTTTTTTTTGCATGTGAATGTTTAGTTGTTCTAGCACCATTTGTTGCAGACTATTTTGCTCCACTGTATTGCCCTTGGTCTTTATCAAACATCAGTTGACTATGTATTGGGGTCTATTTCTGGACTCTCTATTCTGCTTCATTGTTGCATTTAACTATTCTTTTACTAATAGCACACTATCTTGATTACTGTATCTTTACGGTAACTCTTAAATTAGGGTAGTATCGGTCCTCCAATTTTGTTCATCTCTTTCAATATTGAATTGGATATTGCAGTTTTCTTGCTTCTCATTACAAACTTTTAGAATCAATTTGTCACTATTCGCAAAAAAACTTGCTTAAATTTTTATTGGGACTGCATCAAACCTGTAGATCAATTTGGGAAGAACTGATATCTTTACAATATTGATTCTTCCTATCTATAAACATGAAATATTTCTCTATTTATTTAGTTTTTTATCTTTTATCAGAGATTTATAGTTTTTCTTATAGAAATTTATATATATTTTGTTACATTTATACCTAAATCTTTTGTTTGGGGGGTGCTAATACAAATGGTATTGCTTTTTCAATTTCAAATTCTACTCGTTCATTCTTAAAGTAAATAAAAATGAATGACTTTTGAATATTAGCCTTGTATCCTGCATCCATGTTATAATCATTTATTAGTTCCAATTTTTGTTTTGTTTTGTTTTTTGTCAACGCTTCTTTTTTCCATACATAGACAATCATGTCCACTGTGACAAAGACAGTTTTCTTTTCCTTTCTTATCATTCTGTATGTATTTTATTTTCTTTGTCTTATTGCATTAGCTAGAATTCAGTATAGTCCAGTACAATGTTGAAAAGCAGTTGAGAGAGAATATATCCTCACCTTGTTCCTAATCTTTGTGGAAAAGCTTTGAGTTTCTCACCATTAAGTATGATGTTAACTGTAGGTCTTTTTGTAGATGGTGTTTATCAAGATGAAGAAGTTCCTATCTATCCCTAATATGCTAAAAATTTGTGTCTTGGTTAGGTATTAGATTTTGACAATTTGTTTTTCTGCATCCATTGATAAGCTTATGTGTTTTTCTTCTATAGCTTGTTGATGTGATGAATTTCATTAACTGATTTTCAAATGTTGAACCAGCATTGGATACCTGGGATAAAGCTCACTTGATTATGGTTTATAATTGTTTTTACACATTATTAGA
>NW_011888929.1:959088-975972 GCF_000151845.1 Pteropus vampyrus
AAATTTATATATATTTTGTTACATTTATACCTAAATCTTTTGTTTGGGGGGTGCTAATACAAATGGTATTGCTTTTTCAATTTCAAATTCTACTCGTTCATTCTTAAAGTAAATAAAAATGAATGACTTTTGAATATTAGCCTTGTATCCTGCATCCATGTTATAATCATTTATTAGTTCCAATTTTTGTTTTGTTTTGTTTTTTGTCAACGCTTCTTTTTTCCATACATAGACAATCATGTCCACTGTGACAAAGACAGTTTTCTTTTCCTTTCTTATCATTCTGTATATATTTTATTTTCTTTGTCTTATTGCATTAGCTAGAATTCAGTATAGTCCAGTACAATGTTGAAAAGCAGTTGAGAGAGAATATATCCTCACCTTGTTCCTAATCTTTGTGGAAAAGCTTTGAGTTTCTCACCATTAAGTATGATGTTAACTGTAGGTCTTTTTGTAGATGGTGTTTATCAAGATGAAGAAGTTCCTATCTATCCCTAATATGCTAAAAATTTGTGTCTTGGTTAGGTATTAGATTTTGACAATTTGTTTTTCTGCATCCATTGATAAGCTTATGTGTTTTTCTTCTATAGCTTGTTGATGTGATGAATTTCATTAACTGATTTTCAAATGTTGAACCAGCATTGGATACCTGGGATAAAGCTCACTTGATTATGGTTTATAATTGTTTTTACACATTATTAGACTTAATTTTATAATTTTTAGAGTTTTATATCTGTGTTTATGAGAGATATTGGTCTGTAGAGTGTGTGTGTGTGTGTGTGTGTGTGTGTGTGTGTGTGTGTGTGTGTGTTATCTTTGTCTGGTTTTGGCATTAGGGTAATGTTGAACATATAAAATATGTAAGGAAGAATATCTACTTTTATCTTTTAGAAAATATTGTAAAGATTTGGTATGATTTTTTTCCTTAAGTGTTTGATAGATTTAAGCAGTGAATCCATCTGGGCATAGTGTTTTATGTTTTACAAGGTAATTAATTATCGATTCAATTTCTCTATAGATATAGGTCTATATGCAGTGTCTATTTCTTCTTGTTAGAATTTTGGCAAATTGTGCACTTCAAGGAATTGTTCTGCTTCCTCTATGTTATCAAATTTGCATGCATAGAATTGTTTATAGTATTCCTTTATTATCCTTTTAATGTCTATGGGATATGTGGTGATGTCTCCTTTTTCATTTGTATTCTCTCTTTAGTTCTTAGTTAGCCTTGCTAGAGACTTAACAATTTTATTTATATTTTTAAAGAACCAGTTTTGGGTTTTGTTGATTTTCTCATTGATTTCCTGTATTCAATTTTATTGATTTCTGCTCTAATATTGTAGCTTTTCCTGTTTATTTTGGATTTAACTTGCTCTTCTGTTTTAGTTTTGTAAGGAGAAAGCTTAGACTATTGATTTTTGATCATTTTTCTATTCTAATATATACATTCAGTACTATAAATTTCCCTTTAAGTACCACTTTCGCTATTTCTTACAAGTTTTGAAAGTTGTATTTATTTAGTTCAATATATTTAAAAATTCCTCTTGATATTCCTTCTTTGACCCATACATTACTTAGAAATATTTTTAATCTCAAAATATTTGGGTATTTTTAGTTACCTTTCTCATATTGGTTACTAGTTTAATTCCATTGTGGTCTGAAACAGACATTAATTAATTTTTTTTAAATGTGCTTAGACGTGTTTATGATGCAGATTGTGGTTTGTCTTAGTGAATGTTCCAAGAGAACTTGAGAAAAATGTGTATTCTGCTGTTACTAAATGAAGTAGTCTATAGATGTCCATTATATCGACTTAGTCGATGGTGTTGTTGAGTTTAACTACATCCTGACTGATTTTCTGTTTGTTAGGTCTGTCCATTTCTGATGAAGGGGTGTTAAATTCTCCAATAATAATAGCAAATTTATCTGTATTTCTTTGCAGTTCTGTTAGGCTTTTTTCCCACATTTTTTGACACTTCATTGTTAGGTGCATACGTAGTAGACTGTTATGTCCTCATTGAGAATGAATCCTTTTATTATTGTGTAATGCCCTGTTTATTCCTAATAATCTTCCTTGCATTTAAGTTTATACTGTCTAAAGTTAGTATAGCTAGTACTACTTTCTTTTGATTACTGTCAGCATGCTCCATCCTTTTACCTTTAATTTATATGTATCTTTATATTTATATTTAAAGTGGGTTTCTCTTTAGCAATATATAGTTTGATATTGTATTTTGACACACTCTAGTAATCTATGTCTTTTACTTAGTGTATCTAAGCCACTTAATGTAAAGTAAATATTAACACAATTAGAATAAAATCGACCATATTCGTTACTGTTTTCTATTAGTCACCCTTGCTCTTTGTTCTTATTTTTGTGTTCCACACTTTTGCTATCTTTTGTGATTTTAACTGAGAATTTTATATGATTTGAATTTATCTCTTTTCTTAGCATATCAATTATACTGCTTATTTTACTCCTTTTAATGGTTGCTAACAACTGAAGCAAGTGATAAAATTGATTTGGGATACTTTTTAACTTTTAATAATTATTTTCTCTAACCCACCTCAAAAAAGGTTTAATTACTATCACTTACTTCCATAGTATAAAAATAAACTTGATTCAAAATATTTTCAAATTCACAAACATATTAAGGAGTTTAAGGAAAAGACAATATGAAAGGCATAGATTTAGCAGGGAACACCTGTGAAAAACCTGACGATGCTTATAGTTTTGCAAAAAGAGTGCAATGGTTCCTACAGAATAAAGAAAACATATAATAAAATATTATTTACCTTTTGTTTCACTTGTCTTATAATCTTAAAGAAGCAGACAAAAGCAAAAATATGAACACATGTGGCTTCAAAGATGTGATGAAGTTAGTTTTTTCATTCACTTGACAAATAGTGTGAGTCCTTCTTACAGTACTTATACTTTAAGGATTTAAAGGCTTCCATAAAATCATTTCTATAAATACGTTCGCTTCCTTAATAAAAAGCAGAGAAGAGAAGACTGAGAGAAGGAGATTTGGGGTGGGAGCAGGGGGAAACATTGATCAAAATTATAAAACAGGCCACAGAAGAATAAGGAGGAGGAAGAGGGTGGAAGAGAAACTCTGTAGTTAGGGTCTAGCAACCTGTGTTTTAATTGGGCTTTCCATCTGATTATGATGTATGCTAAAGTTTGAGGATGATCGTTTGAAATTAAAGAGAAAACCAAACAACTATGTTGGCAAATTTAGATGACTTCCCCAACTTTGAAAGGAAAGTATTAAAGCAATGATTGCCTAAAGGAAAAAGGATAAATGGAAAAAGAAATTACATACTTCAGGACATTTTTGCATCAAAAATCACTGCTTTTTTAAAGATAAAAGAATGAGAGAAAATGTCAATACATGTATACTTATTATGGAAAATATAATTATGATTAGTGATCACAAAAATGAGGGATATAAGAAGAATGGACATTTATTAACTACATGCTATGTATATGTATGTACGAATTCTCTCTTTTAATCTCCACTACTCTCTAATTAATGGATGAGGACCGTAATTCCTGTCCATCCAAGCTTATGGTACCTCTATATACGTGAAATTTTATACCCTCATATGAATTTCAAATATATTTATGATTATTTAATAGTTTATCTTTGGAAATGAATATGCCAGAATACCTTTCTAGATACTATAATATAAATGAGGAGGTGTTCATTATCAATATTAAAGTAAAAACCCATGTAGCACTATTAGAAATAGCCCAAAATTGCATATCAGTGTTTAATCATTAGTTCTAGTCTGCAGCAGGTTGACACAAAAGTTTTCATTAATTACATAATAATGCAACTCCCACATTTGTCATACTTGATTGTTCTAGACTCCATTTATAATATTTTGATGGAATTTGCTGTCTTTAAAATTTCCTTAGAAGCAAGTGATAAAAACTCAGTGCAAATTAATTGAAGTGAAAGGAGAATTTATTGAAAGACCACAAACAAACTCAGAGTAGTCAGAAAGATGGAAAAGCTATATCTTAAATCCTATTCTCCCAGATGCAGACCCTGAGCCAGAGATTTGGATGCAAGACACCTTGTGAGTTATGTGAGTCTCTGATCTCTATGCTGTACAACTGAAACTGGTGCATTATTGTATGCCAACTATAATTGAAAAAAAAAAAAATTATTGTATGCCAACTATAATTTTTAAAAAAACCTCAAAAAATCATGCATTTACATCGTACAATTAGATGTAAATACTAATTGCCTATTATATTTCAATAAAGCTTAAAAAATCAACAAAAATAAAAATAAACAACCAAACAAACAAAACAATAAAAACACTTCTAGGAGAAACCAATTGGGGGGAGGGGGGACAGGGAGGAAGTTCATCAAAAGTGCGATTTCAGGTGAAGCCCAGACTCAGACTGGTCCTTCAAGGAGCTCCAAAATGTAAATTCTACTTCAGAGTTTATTTCTCATCTGTGCAAAAAAATTGAGCTTTAGTATCTCCACATCACTTAGGCTCCAGAGGCCAGAGGCAATTCTCTGAAGAAGGTGGCAAGTGTGGGCAATTAATAGCAAAGCACAAGACATTGAGAGATGAGCACCCAGAACTAGTATAAAAGGACCCAAAGAATCTTGGTGGGAACCAACAGCGTCTGCTAAAGAGACATGTGCAACTGAACCTCAGGAACAACAGGGACTCACTGACCGAATGTTTTGAATGGTTCTCCCATGTCTACTCTATGTGCCAGATCCCTTACTCTCTGCTTATAGAATATTATTTTTGACAACCAGGCAAGCATTATTCCTGTGTTTTATATGTTGCAGGTTCAGTTGATGGAGAAAGACAAACTCTTTTAATCCCAAGACCAGAAATCCAAAGAAAGGATTCATTGATCTTATTTTTTAACTGCCAATCTGCTTTTCAGATTCAATGGCACAGTCCAGCGGTTGTGAAAAAGAACATCTTCCCCAAAAATCTACAACTGGAGGTCAAGGGGTGAGATGGTGTATAAGAATATACCAACTTCCTCCAGGCTTCTCAGAGTACATATGAACAGAGAGGTAGTTCCCAGAAGAAAGGATTGGTGTTGAGCAATTGGTCTTATAATTCTAAACTCCATCACTAAGTGTAAACTGTATATACTTGATATACTGAATGGGACCTCCTCCTACATATCTATTTTTTGATACCTAAATTGAGAAAGAAAACACAATTAAAAGTAACAATAAAGACTTAATTTCATAAATAATAGCATTGTAAATATGGAGAAAAAAGACAAAATATGAATCTATATAATGCTACAGAACAAAAAGGATAATTAAATTTTTTATTTTGTACTATACATGTATATACATGCTCTGTAGATATGAATATTTTCAAAAATTTCACATCACTTAGTTTTGAAATATTCTACTTTCTGGCGCATGAGATAGCTCATTATATAATTATACATGCCCGTTTGCTTGCTTAATTATCAAGACGGATTTTTAAAAGGCTCATTTTCAGTTCTTGCAGTAGAAAGCAATGGTTCAAACTGCTTTTAATGTAAGAAAGTAATGAAATGTTATTTCCACTCCAATGAAAATAACCAGTGTCTTTCGAAGGCATATGTATTTTGAAACTGAAAAAAAAAAAAAAAAAAGATTTTTCTGTGATGACTTAAATTCCTCTTGTAAAGTTTTAATATTTATAAAATTTGAAGGATAGAACTCTTTTTTAAAACTAAACTTGTTTAGTACATACTATTCTAAGCAAAATCCATCACTTAAACCATGCCCAGTGTCTGACAATTCAAATTGCCTTTCATAACTTAGATCAATTGCAAAATAGGAAGAAAATCAGAAATGTATTTTGCAAAATGAAGAATGTTTTCATTATAATGTTCTTCCCTATGGCACTTTCAAAAAGAAAACCAAGAATCTCAGCACTTTAATATGAAGCATTACAAATAATAAATGACATACAATAGCCAGTAGACTCTCTTCTATATGAATATTATATGCAATGAATTAATAATATATCACCTATATTCTATCATGAATTAAACAGAAGGAAGTAATCTTTTATAAATAAAAGTCTATTTAAGTGTACGGTTTTTTGTGTTTCAGAAGTTTAAGTGGCCAAGTCTACTTATGATTACGCTTATTATAATTTAACTTATGGAGCGAGTTTCCTCTTAAGACACCATTTTGCTTCACTGTTTACAACGTGTAACTGTAAATATTTCTTACTAAAAATAGTCTCAGAACTATGAACATATTTTCTTCAATGTAACTAAAATTCAGGAACACCAGTGACTTAAATCTGTGGAATCCTGTGAAAAGATTCAATGAATAACCAATAGTTTTTCTTGTAAATAAACTTTATTTATTTAATTATTTTAAAACTTTAACTAGTTTAAAACTTTAATTTTAAAACTTTAATTTTAAACTTTAATTTTCATGTAAACATTCATTTGCTAAGCAGATATTGACTGAGCCTATTCTATCCCAGGAATTGTTTTTTTTCCCCCTCTGGCTTTATTGAGATATATTAGACAATTAGTTTCTCGTATTTACATGGTACAATTCAATGAGTTTTTTTTCAATTACAGTCGACATACAATAATATCTTCATTCCAGTTGTACAACATAGTGATTAGAGAGCTATATAACTCACAAAGTGATCACCCTACTAAATCTAATACCTCTCTTTACCCTTACATATTTATTACAACATTAAACTATTTTCCTTATCCTACACTTTATATCTCCATGTCTATTTTATAACTATCCATTTGTACTTCTTAATCCCTTTGCCCTTTTTTGCCGTCTCCCCCAAATCCCCTCCCATCTAGTAGCTCTCAAAATATTCTCTGTATCTATGAGTTTATTTCCATTTTTGTTGTCATTGTTTGTTCTTTAGATTCCACATGTATGTGAAATTGCACAATATTTGTCTTTCTCTATCTAACTTATTTCATTCAGCACAATATCCTCTAGATCCGTCAAGGTAATATATTTTTCCATGCCCTTCCTTTTAGTCTGTGTGTGTCTTTTAATCTGAAGTGAGTCTCTTGTAGGCAGCATATGTAGGGGGCTTGTTTTCTTATCCATTTAATTTTATTTTTTAGAACAGATTTAGTTATACAGAAAATTGCAAAGATACTATAGAGAGTTTCCATATATCTTGTATCCTGCTTCTTTTTTTGGTAGAATTATTAACTAAATTTCTTCAAGTAGTATTTTCTCCTCGAATATAGAGCTAACTTTCAATTATGAGGTTACATGCCTAAGTTTTCCCTCAGCCTTATCCTGTTTTTTTTTTTCCCCCTCAAATACTCATAATTTATCAGTATCTCAATGGTTTTGGATTGTTCTTCTAAGTCAACACTTAAATGATTCATGTCTAACATTTATTGAGATCCAATATACTTTATATGTAGTAATTAATTAAGAATCAAAAATCCCATTTGACAAATCAGGGTTCTGAGGCTCAGTAGAAAGTTCTGATGAATGCAAATAGAAAAATTTCTCTTTTTTTAATTCAAATTTATGTTCTTTCATAAGAACTACAGTATAATGTTTCTGGCATTTTTATGTGTTCTATACTGTAACTCATACTATACAATAGAATGTAGCTATCACTAAAACAAAGAAGTGCAGAAATTATAAAATGTAAATGAACATTCACTTTAGAGACATTGCATACAGGTACCTATCCTTATAGTAACCTATGTAGTAATATTGATCTCGTTATTTAAATTCTATTATTGTAATGCCTGCTTTCTCTCTTACCTTAACACCAGATCCTTTAAATAGGACTTGGAAAATATTTTCTCAAATGTCAGATAATAAATATTGTAGGCTTTGGGGGAGAATGTTCTTTTTCACAACCACTGGACTGTGCCATTGATCCAGAAAAGCAGCCATAGAAAGTATGTAAATAAATGGGTGGAGTTTTGTTCCAATAAAATCTTATTTACTAAATAAATTATGAACTAGATATGGCCCATAGGCCATAGTTTGCTTACCTTTGCTTTAAATGATGGTATTGGACTAAATGAATTTTAATGTTTCATTTTACAGCCTATTCTCTTTACTCAAAAATAAATATGAATAATAGACATGATTTTTAATAAATCAATCTGACATATTACTGCACAGAGTGGATATGTAGACTATATTAATACTGTCTAAAAATGTGGCTCCACAGAAGAATGATTAAGAGTAAGTTCTCTGGATCCAGAATTGCCTGGGTTTAAATCCTAGATCCTCCATTTGTGAGTCATATAATCATTAGAATGTACTTTAGCTCTCTCAGTTTTCTCAAAAATCAGTAGGAAATTGTGGCAGTTTTAAAACAAATCTGTAAATTCTTTGACACTTCTTCCTTTGAGAAGTGTGGTCGATCATCTTTTACTCTTGACTCTGAACTGCCCTTCATGATGCACCTGTATCCAGTAGAATGCAGCAGATGTGATGCTTTGTCTGTCAAGGTTGAGTTAGAAAAGGCTATAGTTTCCACCTGGTTTTCTCTGATTGCCCTGACAGAAGCCAGTACACATATACAATTACCAACTATCCTGAGAGATTACATGTATTCATTCCTGTCAACAACAGCCCTTGTTGATCTCTGGATTATATTATTCCTTATTACTTATAGCCAGCATCAATTGCCAGCCATGTTGGAAATCTAGTCAGTTCAGGCATCAGATGACTCTAACTTCAACTGTTATTTGACTATAACTGCATGAAAGTCTCTAAGCAAGAATTACCCAGATGAGCCCTTACCAAATTCCTAATCCACATAATTGTGACCAAACTAAAGTGATTGTTGTTTTACAACATTAAATTTGGAGAATTTTTTATGCAAAAGCAGAAACCAGAAGAGATGTGATAAAAGTAATACTTCCTCCTATGCTTGTTATAAAAATTCAATGAGCTAAGATATGTAAAAGTATTTAGAACAATGCCCGATTAAGTATTGTATAGAATAAGCACTTGTTCAAAAATGCTACTATTAATATACTGGTCAATTTCAGTTTCCTAATAGAATGTGAAGTAGTGAATTTTAATGATAAATTTTAGAAGAATACAAATCACTAAATTAATAAATAAAAGATATTAATATGTAATAGAGTGACTTACCCATCAGCTATGGTGGCTAAGGCCCATGATACTTTTAGAGACGCACACAAAAAAAGTTTTAATTTTTATTTCTTTTAAAATCAGAAGAAAAAAATACCTGATAATAGTGAAGGCATAATAGTGAATACATTCTAGATTATATTATTCCTTATACCAATGCAGTTATGGAATATTTAAAATATTTTTATGGAAGAAGGGCCCTATAGAAGCAAGAGTCCCTAGAGTTCACAAAAGTCATAATGTGTCTCCGAATAATTAATCTAAGTTTACGGTGCTTTTTTAGAGCTTCTAACGCTGATGTTACTCTGGAATTTTTTTATACACTTATTTCTTTTGAAAAGTTATTTGCCTATTCGAGTCCTCATTCAGTTCTCTATTAAGCTAACGCTTTGTGACAGTAACTCATATATGCAAGATAAACTGAAATTCTTATTGGTTAAAAGTCCAATGCTGGTGAAGTGAGAAAGGATGAGAATGAACCTCAGTGCGAACCTTTAGGGTTAACAACATAGAATTGTCAAAGAGATGCTATACTTCTTGGTATCTAATTGTAAATCTACTCTTACCTTTATGCTTAGGGTCAGCTCCACTTAAATTAGTTTCATCTCTAACACTGTGAAGTAAGATGATCTCTAAGATCTGTTAGAATTTTATATCTTTTCATTGGCTTACAATCATTTGGACATGGGGAGGTTTTAAATTTTGAAAAATTCTTTAATCTGCTCTGTGAAAGACAATGTTTAGATATGAGAAGATACGCCACATACTTATTTTACAAAAGACAATACTTGCAAAAGACACATCTGATGACTATTATTCAAAATATACAAAAAAAAACCCTCCTAAAATTGAACAATAAGAAAATAAACAACCCAATTTAAAATAGGCCAAAAACTTTAACAGCCACCTCATTTGAAAAAAATATACAGATATGAAAAGTTGATCAATATCATATATCATCAAGGAAATGCAAATTAAAAACAACAGTGAGATAACAGTACACAGGTATTGGAAGATTTGGAACTCTAACAACACCAAATGCTGACAAGGATGTAGAGCAACCAGAAGTCTCATTCATTGCTGATGGGGATGCAAAATGATACAACCACTTCAGAAGACATTTTTGCAGTTTCTTACAAAACTAACCATATTTTTACTGTATGATCCAGCAATCATGCTCCTTGATATTTACTCAAAGTTGAAAACTTTATGTCCACACTAAAATCTACACATGGATGTTTATAGTTTTCATAAACTTTCATAACAACCAAAATGTGGAAGCAACCAAATGTCCTTCAGTAAGTAAATGGGTAAACAAACTGTGGGACACTAAGATGATGGGATATTATTCGGTGCTAAATGGAAATGAGCTATGCAGCCGTGAATGGACAGGGAGGAAACATAAAAGCATGTAATTAAGTGAAAGAAACTATTCTGAAAATGTTACTTACTGTGTAAATCCAAACCTATGACATTCTGGAAATGCAAAACTACAGAGATGATAAATAGATAAATGGTTGCAAAGGGGAAGATGAATAAGCGGAGCACAGAAGATTTTCAGGGCATTGAAAATACTCAATATGATACATATATGTCATTATACATTTGTTCAAACCCAGAGAGTGTACAACACTAAGACTGGACTATAATATAAACTGTGGACTTTGGGTGATTTCGAAGTGTCAATGTAGGTTCATCAATTGTAACAAATGTGAGTGATGGAGGATATTGATAATGGGGGAGGCTATGATGTGTGGGAGCAGGAAATATATGAGATATCTCTGTACCTTTTCCTCAATTTTGCTGTGAATCTAAAAATAACACATGTAAAATTAAAAGAATATTTTAAGATACTAAAATACATTTAGACCATTATTGGTATGTTTAGTCTGCATTTACATGAGTATATTCCTTTCTCATTTTGTTGACATTGTATGTTGCATCAGCATTTAGAGAATACCTTTAAATTTTAAGTGAGCTCTATAATTCCTTTAGCAGAATGAAGTATTGCCAATCATCTGTCTATTCTTCTGAGCTGATCTTAAATTAGTTCTTAAAAAGTAGTAATTAAGAGCCTTGAAAGCACATCCATTCATTAAGCACTGGTAATGATGAAAGAACAGCCAAAAAAAAAAAAATTATTTCTAAATCAGACCATTCCAGCTAATTGATGTAATAATACCAAAGTAACAGTTATCTGGGAAGTCTGGAAAAGAATCCTGATTTAGACCTCGCCAAAAAAATAAATTAAAATCTGCTTTAGCTAACTCTCTTCAATTATTATTTTAAAAATATCTTCACTTGTAGGGCACTTCTACTACTACTGTGAGAAAATATTCAAAGTACTTCTTGTCAATGTCTTTATAAACTAGCTTGTGAAGAAAGAGCCTGAATATGATATGGTGGCATGTGCATGAAAGCTCACAAAAGGATCAGGTTCTGATTACAATTCTATAACTTAATAAGTGAAAAATTGTTACCAAATATTTTATCTCCCTGAGCTTCACTTTCTTCTTCTGCTAAATTGAAATAATTAAGCCTGCCCCATCTGCTGCAACATGTGTTTATGTGGAGAAAGGAGGGGATATTATATATGAAACATTTAAATGGTAATGTAACAGAGCAGGTTTGGTAATTGAAGTAATAATAGCAGTAGTGTTGATAGCAAGAAATAAGGTATAAACATCAGAATAACAGCATGTTACAAAAAATTTGTAATATGGAGGAAAGCTTTACAGGTTTGTCTTTACACTCAAAAGCAACATTAATTAAGCATGCACTGCAAACAGAAAGCATACTGGTGCCAGGCATGCAAAAAGTACTAGGAAATGATTCATTTTAAAGGGGATTTTACTCTAGAAGAAAATCTATAAATGTAAGTTCCTAAAACTTCAATGCAGACCAAGAATTTCCAGATTATTACATTTCATACTTTAATAATATTCTTAAATTATGGGAGGGGCTTATCGTGATTAATTTTATTTTTTAAGATATTTAAAATATTGTCATCATTTCACACTAGAAAGGAGATTTTAATATATCTAAGGGAGGTACATTATTACCTCAAAACAAAAGATGATTTTGTCATGATAAACTATTTTCAATGTAGCAGTGTATACTCAATCATCGATTTTATTCTTGCTTTACCACAGAATTTTCAAAGCCTGTGCTTAGAAAAACACATATTGAAGTTTGGAAAATCAGAAGTTTAAAATGTAGTGAGATTATGAAAAGAGATCTGATCAGTTTATTCAATAAAGTTAGTATACATGTATTTTAAGAAAGGCTTCATCAGAGAGGTTCTCACAAGCTGAATCCTGGAACATGAAAAATAATAGAGGATGAAATAACAATAGAAATGTATAAATTGTATAGCATCATTAAGTGTTTGGCTCTTAGATCAGGAATTAGGTTAAATACTGACTCTACTCTGTAACTTTGGGCAGGTCACTTGACCTCTTAAACATAAATTTGTTTATCTATAAAATGAAATTTTAAATATGGATTTCTTAGATTATGTAGATTGTGATTACATTAGAAAATTTATGCAAAATGTTTAGCATATTTAGCACATACTAAAAGCTAAATAAATATATTTAATTATTCTTTTTATCATTTTTATTACTATTACTATTTTATGTAGTCAGAGTGAAATGTACAGTATGATGTGTGAAAGATGTAGTAAGTAATAGGTATGTTTCAGAACACAGAGCATGTTTTATGTTATACTAAGGTCCTGGACCTATGGGACAGCCGATCTGTACTTTGTTCTTAGAAAGCCGTTTTTCATTTTACTGTAGTGAACTGATTGGAAGAAGCAAGATTTGCCACACAATAGTCCAAGTGACACAGCATAATCATATACTATGGAGAAAGCGGCTATGAGAAGGAAGATAATGGTAAGGATTCTAGGATTATTTAGGAAAAAGTGAATGTGGTAAATCAGCTCATGTCAGGACATTTGTGAAGGACAGAAGAGTTTAAGATGCAACCCAGATTTATGATTCAATCATTATATATATGTCTTGATATAAATATTTCTAGATATCAGAATGAGCTATTTGAGGCACAGTAAGAAGAATGCATTTTAAAAAAAATAATAACCCTTTTGATCTCTGATATCCAAGCAACAAGTTGCTGTGACTATACTAGTCCACAAGGTGGTAGAAATCAGGTCTGAAATGTTTATGCGATTCTTTTGTGAAATTAAAATGTTGGGTGGTAAATACATGCAGTACTTGCATTGTATTCCAAAGTTTGAAAGGAGAGGATATTGGCTTAGTCGATAATTGTTATGTGAAGTTTATTGATCTAAATGGATGGTTTTTAATAAAGCCAACCTCTGTCAAAAATAAATGCAAGCACTGCTCAAAGTAAAATGGTAGGAGCACTTACTGACAGGGAGAACTATGATAAAAGGCAGATTTAGTTTAAAAAATGATGAATGGAAGCTTCAAGTTCTGGTCTGGAAAATAACTTTTCAGCTTTGCAATGTTAACTGTAAAAAAAGAAAAGGTCTTTGCATTTAAACTTGACTTTTATGTAATATTTTATGTTTGTCCATTCAAGCAACAAATTATAGTTTTAATAATAGACTAAAAAAGGCTGAAGTAAAGATCTAGTAACTATTTACTGGGTTGTCCAGATAATATGACTGTCAAATAGATCCATAATAATATTAACATTTTAATAGACACTATATAAGATGTAAGAAGCTTATCTTATTTTCCTTTAAAAACCTGAATAGGAGAGTGAGTTTAAAGTGCTAACAGAATTCTCAGTTCCTAAAATAATTCCAACATTCTTTTCACAGTTAAAGATTTCTAAAATTTTTTAAAATTACATTTTTGATCTTCATGTATCACAATTATATTATTGAATGAACACATCACTGATCCTGAGGAAGGGACTAATTCTTTGCATTGACGCTATTAAGGTCAATAGTCTTCTTAGGACTCCATAGAACAATAAAGGATTCTAGTTCCCCTGTTCTAATTAATACCCCAAAAAATGCTTAACAAAACATCTGTTCTGGTATTTCAACCAAATAGTTTCAATAAAGAGCAAACCAATACTCTGGGTAAACCTGGATCAGAGTCTAGCATATGTTGGAATGGACTTTGAGGGACTCTGCCTTCCTATGTCCCAGTAATTGGCAAAGCTATTCAATCTGTTAAGTAACAAAATTGTCACTTAAAGGGTAAAATGACTTCACTTAGTGAAATAAATTGCTGGTTTCAAGTCCTCTGCCCATTTTTAAATCACGTTCACTTTTTCTTTGTTTTTGAGTTATAGAAGTTCTTCATATGTTCTGAATATTAACCTCTATATAATTTGCAAACATTTTCTTCCATCGACCATAGATTTTTAAGCAACGCAAATTTTTTTTTAATCACTTTATCTATCTCCAGTGGCTGGCATACATTAAACAACTTATTCTTATGCTTTCAATGACACACATTTTTATTCTTTAATTTACATAAGAAATAAAACTAAAAATAAAAACATCAAATATTAACTGATTATCTCTCTGAGGGGAAAATGATTATTTTTATCTGCAGGTTTTTTTTTTTTTGTATTTTCCAAATTCTGTGTATTGAAAGATACGTTTTTACATTAGAGAGAGTTATTATCCTGCCTACAAAATATTCAATTTAGAGACGAAATTTTATTACATAAAGAAGTTAAATAGAATTTGAAGTTACAGTGAGGCCTCCTTTAGATGTTCTCCCTGTCCAATTTGTGTAACCTCTTCAATACCCCTGAGACTATACTTGCTACACACAATGCTTAGTGTTTGGAATAGATTTATACTTATATTCACAACAGCTTTTGGTAGCAGGTGCTACTATTATATTACTACTTTATGGATGGAGAAACCGAGATTTAAAGGGATTAAGTAGAAAATACACAAATAATTATTGGAGCTATCAAATATATAAATTCCTGTTAGTGAGCCTGCCTCCTACTATTACACTAAACTTTACTGTCTTAAAATGAAATTTGCTCTATTAATCAGTGGTGATCATTAATTATTATTTTTTTTTAATTCAGTAAGAGCATCTCTGAGCCAACTCTCAGATTAAACACTCCTCATTATGAAACAAGCAGGTTAAATAGTAAGAACTAGACTATTTTTTTCAAAGGACATAAAATTAAGCAGAATATCAGTGTTGTGTAGATGACATATTAAAAGAAAGCTTTTAATCGATTGTCCCTTATTTTAAAATTAATACAATTTACTTTTCACTGTAAAAATATTGGTGATTTATAATGTTGAAATAAATATTAAATATAAGTAAAAATAAGTCATTTAAATACTCATCATGAAAGCAAATAAATATAAATTAACACTTTGATTAAATTATAGTTTTCTGTGAACAAAAACAGAAAAGGAAATATGGAAGTATATATTAGTATTATTATCCAAACAACCAAATATAGCAATTATTTCTGGAAAGATATTCTTTACCCTGACACTAACTCTAATATGTATTGATCATACAGATTTTAATATAAGGCTTATTAAGTAACATAATTAATAACTGCTTCACTTTTGGCTTTGCAAAGGATAGAGGTTTCTTCTAATGGACAGCATTTATGTTTCCCTCTGGAAAAATGAGTGTTTATAATTAAATCTATGTACACTGACAATATTAACAATGTGGCCCTAAGTGTTACAATCTAGAAATATCCAAATATTATGACAATAAATATAAATTATCAACAAGAGATAGAGTTTAAATAACCTGGAAGAATGCTTAACATAGTATCATATGTTCATCATCAGAATTACGCTAGAAGTGTTCTAAAAAGTCAACTTTCCTGACTTAACCCTGTCTCCACTGAACAAGAGTTTCTCAGTAGGACCCAAATATCTCTACAAAATATGAAATATTTTAATACAGTTTTTGTGAGTGTAGATTATAGTCAGTTAACAATTTTTCTAACAGTTGATAAACTGTTATTATTTATGCTAATTAAAGAAAAATCATGTTTTCATAGTAAGATATGTGGATGATATATTTGATATCAGGTTATAAAAATTTAAGGCAAAAATAATTTAAAAATGAAAAGAGAAACATTTGTTTCCACACAATAGTGCATACATTGGACATTTAAAAAAAAATAAGTCTGATTCTGCATAAGCACATAGACAGCTATTGCACTGATATCCAATAGTTATACCAAATAAGGAAGAGATGTGGCCTGAAAATATGTTAGGACAGGTGTTAACAATCAGCTACCACAACCATAAAAGAATATCAGTGTGGCTTTCATAAAATGTGTTGATAGGACTAAATATTATAACACCATTTTTTGCACATATTATATTAATACTTCCATTTCAAATAGTAATAATATTTGAATATTTTGGCTACAAAGATCAAGGAATAATCCTACTTTAAGTGTGGGAATTAAGTTCTGGAAGTCTCCATGGTAGCAAATTTTTTATTGAAGAAACTGAAACCCTAAGGAAAAAACAAAAACAGCAACAACAAAAACTAAGTGTTTAAATGTGTTCAATAAGCATGTGAAAGCCATTATATGTATTTTCTTCATTTTATTAAAAAAAAAAAAAAACAAGTGTTAGGTGATGTTAGGGAATTGAAGGTAATCCCCAATATTTCTCCTTATGCCATTGTAGAAATTGCGACACACTAATGTTTAATGGACTAAATAAAAACTGCCCCATAATCAACTTTAAATGCAATTATGCAATGCAGTGTGTTTGATTTGGAAATATGACTAAAAA
>NW_011888929.1:977036-989735 GCF_000151845.1 Pteropus vampyrus
ACACACTTCTAACAAACTTCCCTAAGTATAGAGTAACATTAGAGAAATTTGAAACCTGTGGTGCACTGACATATTTAAACCTAGCTCAACTCTGTCTAGGTTCACTCAGCACCTCCCCTTGACACACACACACACACACACACACACACACACACACACACATACACACACACATGCATGCACACACGCGCGGGCTTAGCTGGGACAATTAAAGTTAGTTAGAGTTAAAAATCTTCTGATAATCAGGTAGTATACAGAACTAATGTCTTTTACACTTGATTTTTTTAGTATAAGAAGCTCATAGCTGAAGAGTGGGAAAATTGCTGTATTTTTGACAATCAGCAAAGCAAGTAATATATTTTCCTTAACAAATATTTAATTTTTCTGTGAAATTCTACTAAGAGATTACTAATATTGGTATCATTTTCCCCCTACTAATATATGTTATCTCCTTAATAATCTTAAAATGATTATTACATTAAATAATGTCAGTGTATTTACTTTAATACTTGTTATATAAAATTAAAAATAAATCGAATGACACAGGGAATATTTATATATGCAGATTATAATTCACTTTATTGAATAATGGTATTTCTGAAGAAGATTGTCTTTTTGTGCTGGCTTGACTGACATTTCACACAAACAATTTTCTCAAGTTTTGTTGAAATAGATTATTTTTGTTGTTGTTGTCGTCTCCTTATATACACTATCTAAGAAACAGAAGAAAAATATGTAACAGCCTGCTAGTATCCTGGAGTATTGGTTGGAATATCATTAAAAATGTAAAACAAAATTTTTTTTTAACTAAGTTTAGACTAGTTATCAGAGTCCAATTCAAACTTTTGTTTTATCATAAAAGTAATATTTACTGTCTTTCCTAGGGACCAACTTCCTATCTTGAGGAACTCATAGAGTAGTAGGAAACACACACATACATACACACACATAGACACACGCTCATCATCATCATATCGTCACCATTGTCATATCATATGGAAAGCACTCAGGGAGAAATGCACAAGCATTTTGAAAGCATAAAAAATCAAGACAGCTAATCCAGCTCTGGGTTGAGGGTAAAATAGGAGGATAAGTTGTTTGAAAAAACTTCTTGAATTCCTGATATGAGTTAAGCTCTGAAAAATACATACTCGGGACAAAACAAAGAAAAAAATTCTGTTATCACTTTTCTCAGTTGATCCAATAGAAAGGGAAATGAAGATGTAAATTCGTATGTGATTTCCTAAGTGCTGTTCACAAGAACGGACAAATAATGCCCCTGCTCCTTATTTTAAATCACAAAATTAAATTCCAGACTGAGATGGACGCTGAACTGTAATTTGGGCATTGAATATAATTAGAATGGAACACAATATGTCAAATTGCCTCATACTCAGGAAAGCTAAACATGTTTACTAAAACTTTTTATTCTGCAAGTGCGTGTGTGTATACACATGTGTGTATGCTCAAAGTCTAGATATAAATGTACCTCTTATTAGATTTTATTTTTAAAAAGTTTGAAAACCATAGACCCAGCCAACGTTTGCTTCAGGCTTTAGGCGTTAAAATAAACATTTTTTTTTCCTAGTAGTTGGTCAAAGAAGTTATTCTTTGAATCAGATATTTTCTACGTGGTAGCAGAGCAGTAAGATCAGAGACGGGGGATTTGATGCCAGCTGACTTTATGGTCTCCTTTGCTCTGCGGTTATAATAAACTTACCAAAAAAAAAAAAAATCCCCATATTTCAAAGTAGCTTATTAGAAATCATTAACTTATAATAAAGTGATCTCTTGCCTATTTTGCCTTTGCTCCTTATGTATATATTTGTTTTGGCTACTTCCCAAGTATAAGAATAGCTGAAAGAAGGCAAATATTTGGTGTTTCTGTATCTGCTGTCTATACATCTTCATAATGTAATGACTTAATGAGTCAAACTCTGTTCATCAAGGAAGTGATCTTTTGTATTCTCTGGTTAAGAAATGTCTTTAAATTTTTCCTCTATATAGAATTATATTCACAGATCATACCTACATGCATTCTTGCCCCCAAATAAAACATTATTGAATATTTCCAGAAGAGAAAATAAAAACAGAAGGATAAATTAACTCATTAATTTCACAGTGATGATAAAAAAGAATAATGTTAATAGATATTGTGTATTGACCATAACACATACACTATTCTTATTCTTATAACCCTGCAATGATTGGATTATTAGTTCTGTTTAAAAGATGAAGATAGCCAAGCTTAGAAAGTTTAAGTAACCACTACTGAGTCAAGCACCTATTATAAGTCACTAAAAGGATTCTAACTTAGGTCTAGCTGGCTCCAAATCCACAATGGCAATGTTGTCTATCTATTATTACTTCTATTTTTAAGCTAATTATTTATGTAAGATGACTATGTTTGTTACTAATATCTATGCCTATTAATAAATAAAGGTATTCAGGATGCCATATGAATAATTACATTTTTACAAGGTTCCATTTATATATCAAGGGACAACAATGATGTCTACTCTTCAATATACTTGTATTTAATCAGGAAGAAAAAGCCTTTTGACTCAAAAAGCCTTGTGTTACACTTTAAGAAACATTACATGATCTTTTGCCCCTAAACACCACGATGTAGATCATTGCAGCCAGGCTTGGGAGCTAGTTCCAAGTTCAGGCCAGATCTCCCTGCAGGTCCCACACTTCTTCACCTGAGACCTAGTTGTGACTCTTGACTGAAAAAAGATGGATTAGGTTGAGAAGAATGTTTCTCCACTGTGTTTTGCTTTCCAAAATGCAGTAAAAAATAAAGTAATCTTCCAATAATACAATTTAACCACCCTCTCTTCTCATAATTGCTTTTTGCTTAACGTTTATTGAAGCAAGATGTGCAATGGGAGAAGGAAATATACCTCTTCCTGGCCTCTCTGGGACACCTCTCAGATCTCCTTATTTATAATGCTGTAGGCGATAAAGAAGAGATTCCCTAGACCCTTCGTTTTTAACAGCACAAGTCAATTTCGCACATAATGAAAACTGTTTACTTCCTTCTTTTTTTGTAAGTAAGCACTTGCTCTATCTACCTGACTGAAGCTGACAGCAATTACTTTTTAAATGGACGAAAACTGCTTTTGGACAATTTAAAATATTTTCCATACAGCTTTTAAGCAATTATGTGTAACTCTGTACTTTCTCGCATATACTAAAATTATATTTGTGTATATTGTATTCACCAAATGTATAAATATGCATGGCACTATTATGAATACATTGGTATCACTGGAAATCAATTTTAAACTTAAAACAGGAAGAAAGTTACAGCAGATAGGAACTAAGATTAATGCCTTCTTGGTGTCTTTCAATTAAGCTAGTTCTATCATTTTGGATCCTTTTCTTCCAACTGAAATAGAGTATAGTTGGAAGTGGAAAAAATAACCATTAATAAAAATATTATATTTGTTCTCTTTTTTTAGATTCCGCATATTTGTTCCAACTTGCTAAAAAAATGGCATAATTAAGATCAGTGAGAAAGTCATCTCTGTTGGGGATGGGGGTAAAGATCAAAATTCCAAATCCTTTACCAGATCTTCCATATGCTGAACAGTTAAACCCATAGTCAATGGGTATATCTTTGCTAGAGTGTATTAATTAATCTTTGGGTATGCAAAGAGAGATTATGAGTAAAGAGGAAAACAGATGCTTAAATTTTCTTTATAAGAAAGAACATGAAATTGAATTTTGAGATAAGTTAGAGATAAAGAGGTGAAAAGGAGCAAGTGAGAGAAGGTACCAAAACAACATGGGAAAAATAATTTATTCACAATGAAGGGAGCAAGAATGGCCAAAGGACTTTTAAAAATAAGGATGTCTAATATTTTAAGTTTCTGTTGTACAATATTGTTTTATAACTATTGTCTTCAGAATTTCAGTAAGTCAACTAAATATAACTAGCCTGTATTTTTTTCTTCAGAATTATTGCAGAGAGAGAAACAACTAACCATAAGACGTGAGTTATAGTAAAATTGAGCATTTATATGTTAGTAATTTGAGAGGGCAGTAACTTGGAGACATATAAGCTTTCTGAGAATTCTGAGAGATACTGGGGTAAGGAGGCTCTGAGGTTTCTCATATGTAGTATGTGAATTCGAGTAATTTTCACTTCAATAAATTTGAATGCATAAACTTCAAAGAACTGAGGATTTGGTTATGTGTCTTTAACAATATTCACTATACTACCCACCACAATATTCAATACAGGGTTTTCTGTACAGTTCAAATAATATATTATATATGAATTTATGTTGTACTGTAACAGGTTATATACAAATATATTTATAAAGCTGCCCAAATAGCATAAAGCCTCATGACTACAGTGAATGTAGCAAAGAAATTAGCATAAACACAGTCTAATCAATTAAATTTTAGTTTCTTATTTTCTTCTTTTATATTGTTAATAATTTTCTACATTAACTTAGAAAAATTGTCATATATAATAAGAGTCAATTGCATAGAAAAATTTACAAAGAGTTAACAGGTTCAAAGAAGCTCCGATAACCACTATTTTATCTTTAAAGCCGAAAATAACCTTTGAAAATCTCTAGAATCAGTGATAGGTAAACTAAAAGAAATTAATTTTCAGTGACTTAAAACAAGACATCAATCTGTTGCTGCTGCCACAAAGATTGCATATATGTCAGGTTGGACAGGCAGCTCATGTACCATGACTTGAAGCACAGCCTTCTTGACAGATCAGTCATCTTTGAAAATGGATATCAACAGTTTTCAAATAGATCCAAATCATTTTCAAACATATTACTTTATAAATGCAAACTTATAGACTAAGTTATCTATTGATGTTACCACAGTTAAAGTGGTCTTCAAAATTTATAATAAGCTTCCAGAAGAGAATATTTAATATCATAAAAAGTTAAAATCAAAGGAGAGAAATATTTAAATAACTACTTTGAGTTCTCAGTACTTTGTATTGAGAATAAGAGTAGAAATGAGATTTATATAAAAGGAAAATATCTAACAAGCACAATTAAGCAAGATAAAGCTTATACATTTAATAGAGCTAGCAATAGTAATTTAAAAAATAATTATTCTAAAACTGATATAAATTACTTCAGAACAGACTTGAAATAAAAGTCATTAGAAATACAGTGAAGAGAAAATTGTAATTTGGTTTACACTTATACATTTGAACATTTTATGTTACTTCTTGGCATGCTATGAATCTCACAATAGTTTTATTGTTTATTCTTTCAAATTACAATGAATTTTCTCCATTATGTATATATACAAACAGATTCATTCATAGATATATAGATTTTTAACCTTCCCATCTTGTCACCTCAGACAAATGAGTAATAATAGCTATAATATAGATATATCATCATCACAAAGCTTGACAAGAAAAAGCTTACTCTGGTGCTGGTAATGTTTTAAAATTTTTGTTTTCTACCTTAAAACATGTTTTAAATGTTTGACAATGATTTGAATGATAAATTACTCTTTATTAAATATGTATCCCAAAAGTATAAACAAGGTTAGATATTAAACTCTTCTGATCTCTCTAGTAAGGAGGCACACACTTTAAGATTAAAGAATATAGATAAATAATAACAGTAGTTAAAGCAAGACAGCCATATGTAAAAGAAACCAACAAGAAACTTCTCTTAATTTAGTCTATTCTTCTTTAAAGATGTTTCTGATCCAGTTCTAATATCACTTCTTTTTTCAGTTCCTGCTGCACTTTTTATATATATGACAGGCAGAAGAGTGCAACAGTTGAGTATGGATTCTGATGTCAGCTATCCTGGCTTTGAATCCTGACTCTAGCTGTGTGAATTAAACAAGATACTGAGTTATCCTGTTCTTGACATAGTGTCTGAAATTAGATACCGAATTAACTTTTTGTGACCATGTATTCGGAACTAGATTTATTCATTTTTTATATCTTCTGCATTTAGCACAATGTGTAAACTATATTTATTGATGGAGAAAAAGAAGAGAAAAAAGAGACAGAAAGAGGCAGAGTGGTAGTCTATTTTAATTGTAAAATAGTTATAGATTTAGCCAAGCTAAGTCTATTTTAATTATAAAAATCTTTACTCTGAGTGCTAAAGAGTTGAAATAAAAAAATAAAAAAAAAAAGAGTAGGGTCAGGAAATGTTCTGGGCAGATTAGAATTAAAGTAAATTTATGAATATTAAGATGATTAGAATCCTCAAATTAGAATTCATATACTAATCTTGAGATAAAATATGGTCTTTACTGAGTCAAGAAGTAACAGAAAATCTGAACTGATTGATTACTACTAAAAAATTGAATCAGTCATCAAAAACTCCCAACAAACAAAAGTCCTGGACCAGGTGGCTACTCAGGTTAATTTTGTCAAACATTCAAAAAAGAATTAACACCTACTCTTCATCACATTAACAAATTGAAAGATAATAATCATATGATCATAACGATAGATCCAGAAAAAGCATTTGACAAAATCCAGCATTCATTATGATAAAAAGTCTCAGCAAAGGAGAAATAGAGGCAACATATCTCTACGTAATAAAGGCCATATATGACAATAAAGGCCACAGCTTACATTATACTCAATGGGGAAAAGCTGAGTGTTTTCCTTAAGGTTAAGAACAAGACATGGATGTCCACTTTCACCACTTTTATTCAACATATTATTTGAACTCCTTGCCATAGTAATTAGATAAGAAAAAGAATTAAAGGCATTCAAATTGGAAAGGAAGAAGTAAAGCTGTCATTATTTACAGATGACACGATTCAATGTAGAGAGAACCCTAAAGATTCTACCCAAAAACTGTAAGAACTAATAAATGAATTGAGTAAAGTAGGTTACAAAATTAATATTCAGAAACAGGTTGCACTTTTATACACTAATAACGAACTATCAGAAAGAGAAATTAATAAAATGATCTCATTTATAATCACATCAAAAAATAAAATACCTAGGGATAAATTTAACCAAGGAGGTAAAAGACCTGTTCTCAGAAAATTATAAATAATTGAAGAAAGAAACTGAAAAATGATACAAATAAATGAAAGCATATACCATGCTCATGCATTGAAAGAATTAACATCATTAAAATGCCCTTACTACCCGAAGCAATCTATAGATTCAGTGAAATCCCTATCAAAATACCAATGGCATTTTTCACAGAACAAGAGCAAATACTCCTAAAATTTATATGGAACCATAAAAGATCCCCCAAAGCTATGACAATCTTGAGAAAGAACAAATCTGGACGTATCACACTACCTGATAGCAAACTGTACCACGAAGCTATAGTATCAAAACAGCATGGTACTGGCATAAAAACAGACACATAGATCAATGGAACAGAATAGAGAGCCCAAAAATAAACCCATGCCTATATGGTCATTTAATCTATAATAAAGGAGGCAAGAATATACACTGAGGTAAAGACAGCCTCTTCAATAAGTGGTGGTGGGAAAACTGGACAGATACATGCAAAAAAAAATAAAAGTGGACCAACTTCTTAAACCATATACAAGAATAAACTCAAAGTAGATTAAAGACTTAAATGTAAGACCCCAAACCATAAACTGCTTAGAAGAAAACATAGGCAGTAAACTCTATAACATTGCTCTTAGTAGTATTGTTTCTGATATATCTTCTCAGTCTAGAGACACAAACAAAAAAATAAACAAATAAGACTACATCAAACTAAAAAGTTTTTGCACAGCAAAGGAAACCATCAACAAAACGAAAACACAACCTACTAAAAGAGAGAAGATATTTGCAAATGATATATCTGAAAAAGGGTTAATATCTAAAATTTATAAAGAACTCATACAACTCAACACCAAAAAGAAAAAAAAAATCCAATTAAAAAATAGACAAAGGACCTGAATAGGCATTTCTCCAAAGAGGACATATACATGGCCGATAGACATGAAAACATACTCAAGGGCACTAATCATCAAAAAATGCAAATTAAAACCACAAAAAGATATCACCTCACACCTGTCAGAATGGCTATTATCAATAAATCAAAAAACAACAAGTGTTGATGAAGATATGGAGAAAAAGGAACCCTCATGCACTATTGGTGGGATTGCAAATTGGTGCAGCCACTGTGGAAAACAATTTGGAGGTTATTCAAAAAATTAAAAATAAAACTACTTTTTGACCTAACAATTGCATTTCTGGGTATTTATCTAAGGAATTAGCTTTAGAGATAAAACTGACTTCAAAGTTTTAGATTTGCCAAGAAAACAGTGTATGGAGAACTAAAGAGTTTCCATAGGAAAAAAACAGAGAAACAAAAAATGAAACTAGACTGTTGTCTATCACCACACGCCAAAATTAACTCAAAATAGATTAAGGACCTGAATATAAGATCCAAAACAATAAATTAGAAGAAAATATAGGAACTAAATTCAGAGACCTTGGACTTAAAGAGGATTATATGAATTTGACCTCAAACGTAAAGAAATTAAAAGAGAAAATAAATGAATGGGACTACATCAAACTAAAAAGCTTCTGCACAGCAAAGAAAAACAAAACTATCAACAAGAGTCAACAATCTGAATGGGAAAATATATTTGTAAACGACGTCTCTGATAAGGGTTTTATTTATTTTTATTATTTTTTTTATATTGTAATATTCTCCTCCCATAGTTAGATTTCTTTCTGTTACCACATATTTGACCCTTTTTACCCAGTTTACCTCCCCTTTCACCCTACTTTCTGGTAACCACAAGTCTATTGTCATGTCCATGAGTTTCTGATTGTTTGTCCTATTCGTTTGTTGCTTTCAGATTTATATCTCACATATAAGTGATGTCATGTGGTTTTCAACTTTTTCTGTCCACCTTATTTCGCTTAGCATGATCATCTCGAGGTCCATCCATGTTCTTGCAAATGGCAGTATTTCATCTCTTCTTATGGCTGAGTAATATTCCATTGTACACATGTATCACAAGTATCACAATTCCTTTATCCAATCATCTATCATAGGACACTTTGGTTGCTTCCATGTCCTCCCGGCCATTGTGAATAAAGCTGCTATGAACATCGGTGTGCAAATGTCTTTTCAGATATGGGATTTTGCCAGTACCTACAGACTACAGCTTTTGATGCCTTTATCTCTGGAGTCTTGTTTTGTATTGGAGACAAAAGAAATGAGTCAAAAGAGATTTCAGCAATGATTTCTATTCCCCCGCCCCAGTCAGCAAATTGAGTGGGGAGGTTAGGCAGGGGTCTCTCTCTAGGTTGCCCTGATGGACTCTGTAAGATTTCAGTGGGATTCTTGGAGAACATGTCTACAAGCTGTTGAGAACCCCTATGTGCCTGTCACCGCCAGAGTCTTTAGACTCACACTAGCTAGCTCTCGCTTGGTCTTCAGAAAGTCATTAAAAATTTCTACTTCAAGCATCCTACTGTCTGTTTGTCTTTAGATAGTAAATGCTTTAGATAATCAAATGTTCAGGTCTTTTTCTTCCTTGAAGATATCCTTCTCCTTCCAAATTTTTGTTGTTTGTTTGCCTTGCAACTTTACTTCTGACAAACTCAAGAAAAATTGTTAATTTTTACTTCGTCCAGAATTTTAGTTGCTGCGAGGCTCTTTTTAGTTCTCTACTTTAAGTTATAAACTGGAACCCAGAATATATTCTTTTAAGTCTTTCCCAAATCGAGATGAAAGGATAGTAGAAAATTTTCTTACTTACCCCTCAAAATATACAAATAAAAAAATATTAAAAATAAGAAATAAGATTTAAAAATATTTACCTGTTAGGAACATGATAAATTATATTTACTTCTATATTTGTGATATTTGAAATTACCTTTAAATTTTAATCTGTTTTTTAATATTCTGCCCAAATAAATAATGTTGATTTTAGGCTAACCTCAATCTTACTCACTGGAATACTTCATTCACCTTCCCTGGAAAAACTGGGTTAGAACCTGAAGTATAACTGCATGCCTTGGTTGCAGAGATATGGAATATTAAGGATTGAAAGTGCCTTAGAAATAGATCAGGAGTTCTTATCCAGGACATAAATTAGTTGCAAAATCATATCTCTAGATACTTCTGAAATATTCTAAAGAATGAGTAATTATATTTTATTAAATTATAAAGGTATTATTGTCCTAGGTTATTAAATTTTATTTACTAAGGTTTATATGCTATATTGGGAATAAATACATATATGTGGAATAAATATATATGCATATATATCACATATAGCTTAATAAATATATCTTTGCCCTGTATTCCTAGAGAGATATATCCCGCTGCTCACCAGTTTAATTCCTGTAACTTTAGAACTCAAGTAATATATCTTTTCTTAACAATACAAAGAAAATAGGCAAACAAGATTTTCTGTACCTGAATTGTGTATTAATAACAAAAATCTCAGCATCATCCCTCAAAGAAAAGAATTTACCTCTCATGCTCCATCCTCATGACTATGGCTTTAATTTTCTCTATTGATGGGGTTTCAGCACTAGGACATTAAATCATCACCATTAATAAAATTGATAAATTTATTGGTTATATGAGAGAAATACCTCCTCACAAGTCAAATTTATGGAATTGAGAGAAGCTAAAACTTATTCGCCTTTACATTTTATTAATGTAATAAATAGTTATATTATGATGAATCTTTGTAATTCTTCTCAAGTGGATTCTAAGGGGATTTTTATTCATAAAATAAAAACATTTAATAATATTAAAATTAATAAATACTTGATGCATTTGCTAGAAAATATTGTTAGCTAGATAATTTTTATGAGAACAAGAAAATATGAATTAAACATATTAATCATAGTAAAAATATACTGAAAAGTGCAAATAGAAATAAGTGCTAAAATGAGGCCATAAATTTAAAACATGTCACAAATATTAAGTATATACAAATTTCAAAGAGCTTACTTATGATCACTCATATAATTGGGAAAAATATACCAATATAAAATGTAACTGTAACTGAGGCTTAGGTAGATCTGGACAATGAATAAGTGAATTTGTTTTCAAAATTACCCTGCTCTCATTTGTTCATTACCATACACACATTAAATTGGCTTATCTTACTGAGTTATGTAACTATTTTATTTCCAATACCAAGCTGAATGCATGGCATAAAATTGGTGTTTAATCTATATTTAGTAAATAATTGGATGAATGATATTATACTGTTACGGTTATACTATCATTTGTACTGCAGTGTGCCTTCCGAATAATCCTGAATAAGTTATATTTACATCTACACTTGTGATATGGCAGGCTTCTCTGGCCACAAAAACAAATTTCTTCTATCCCATTTTCTCATTAGTTTTATTTTAGGAAAAAGGTCAATTAAATCAATATATAAATGGTTAAGTTGATTTTAATATACCAATTTTTCAAGAGAGCAGAGACCGTAATGTATATATCTTTGTATATCCAATTAAATTTGGCTTAGAGTGGGAAATGGGGGAAAGGGAGGAGAATATTGATTTTTTCTAGTTCTGTGAACTCTAATATATGAGTTATTGGTTGCACTCTAATCCACCAAGTTGTCTGTCTATATTTCCACTTTTGTCAAAATTGAGATTGGTTGATTCTTTCCATGAATATTTTTATAAAAATGGAAACTTTTAATTTTTTTCTGAATTGTTTAATTTGAAATGTTTGCTTTAATTTTAATACAGTTTTAAATTTCCTTTTAAAACAGAAGTCTATTCTAACATGGAATTTTCAAGATATTATGTAGTCTGCCTTTAAGGTATATTTACAATTGACTCTTGATTTATATAATAACTGTGTGTTCTCTAAAATAATCAAATATTTTTGAAAGTTTCTTCAATTCATAAGTCTAACTAATGCTGTTTTTGTAACTAATTTTTTAGAATGTATCAAAATTTTTCTAGTTAAGCATTTAAGAATTGGGTCATGGCTTTCAATTTGCTTTCAATTTTTAATTCTTTTTAATCAAAGATGATAGGATCTTCACTTAAGCACTCTAGAATAAATATTATATAATGATTTTAAAATCAAGGAAAAATGAATTCAAATGTATCTAAATGATTTTAAATGTTTGTAGCCATTTAACTCTTCTTATCAAAATTTGCAAGTTCTAAGCAGAATTTTTATTTTACCATCTTAAACCATCTTAAAACAAAAAAATAATTACTGAGAGTTATGAAAGCACTCAAGAAATGAACTATGCAAATAAATATAAGTGGGAAATGGTCTTCAGATAAATTATAATCTCCTTAATGAAGTTTTCTACTTTTTATTAAATCTCAGAAAAGTGGCACAGAACAGGTTATTAATGAATCTTTATGTGGCAATTAAAGGTGATTATCATAACTACTTATGCTAATAAACATTAAAAGTGAAATAAATCAAATAGAAGAAAGGTTAAAAGCCTTCCTAGGCACAAAATATATTTTTCAATGCAACTCGATAAATGTTCTCTCATTTCTTAACAAAATAATAAAATATCGAGTTAAAATAAATTCCTTAATAACTGGCATTTAAGATCCTACTCTTTTTAAGTTACCTGAACCCAACTGTATAAACTCAGGTTTGGAGAAAACTGGTACATATTTATTAAAGGAAATTATTAGACACACAAAAACACACTTAATATTAAAAAAGGTTTGACTCTATCTATCTTGTTTTGGATTTTGAGGCCTAAATTACATTTATTTTATTTTAT
>NW_011888929.1:991150-993419 GCF_000151845.1 Pteropus vampyrus
GGTGATAGACAACAGCCTCGTTTCATTCTTTTGCAGGTGGCTTTCCAGTTTTTCCAGCACCATTTATTGAAGAGTCTTTTCCTTTCCACTGTATGTTTTTGACTTTTTTGTTGAAAACTATTTGCCCATATAAATATGGGTTTACTCTGGACTCTCGATTCTGTCCCACTGGTTCGTGTGTCTGTTTTGCTGCCAATACCATGATGTTTTGATTATTGTCGCTTTGTAGTATAATTTGAAGTCAGGCACAGTGATGCCTCCAGTCTCTCATTCTTTTTTTCTTGGGATGACTTTGGTGATTCTGGGTTTTTTTGGTGCTTTCATAGAAATCTGATTTTTTTTTTTGTTTTATTTCTTTAAAAATGTCAATGGGATTTTGATGGGGATTGCATTAAATATGTATAATGCTTTAGGTAATAGGATCATTTTAACTATGTTGATTCTTCCAATCCAAGAACAGGAAATATCTTTCCATTTCTTTGCATCTTCTTCAATTTCTTTCAATACAGTCTTATCGTTTTCTTTAAAGAGGTCCTTCATATGTTTCATTAAATTTATTCCTAGGTATTTTATGCTTTTGTTGCAATTGCAAAAGGAATTATTTTATCCACTTCTTTTTCTGACACTTCATTATTAGAGTATAGGAACACTATGGATTTTGGAACATTGATTTTGTATCCAGAAACTTTACTAAATTACTTTTAATGCCACCTTGGAAACTAAAGGAAATTCCATGGAGTATCTTTATTGAGCCCTACCCTTCACCTTAAATCTTTCAGGTTACATAAGAAACACAATATGAACTAGACGTGAATGAGAATTTTACTAATTAAATGAATAACTTTATCAAATCAAAATGGTCTACATAAATAATAAGTTCACTTAATGCCTAAATGAAAATGCTGATATTAGATTTTTACAGCAATCAGAATTTTTACTCTATTTTTCAATTCATTTCTTAGTTGCATGGTGGAATTAGGTAAAGAAACCTTCAATTTCTCCTTTAAAGAAAAATAAAGAAAGACTTCCAAGTAAAACTATTAAATTCTTCCAAAGTTTCAGAAAAACTTTTAATATATGTTTTTTGTTATGCTGTTACATGATGTTGCTGTTGGTTTTCCCCTAACCATAGACATGCATACTCCTCTCTACAGCCTACTTTCTGTGATATAAAATTTAAACTATGATAGTTGTAGAGGTAGTAGTAAAAACAAAAATGATAATAATAATCTGGTAACTACAGTTGATAAGATGTTAATAAGACAGCAGATGATGGTGGTGTCTAATCTCTGTTTTTATCACTTTAGTGCACACAGCCTCAAATTCTTTCACTGGGAATTGTATTTCTTTGCCTGAAGTGTTTCTCCAGCCACTGAAAGATATTTTCCCTTCCTGTGCTCCAGGCCAGAATGTTAGGGAATCAATTGCTACCTGAAAGCAGGATTCACCGAACTGATGTAAGTTGGTGTACAAACCCTAACTTTCTCAATTTGTAGGCAAGATAGATCTGAAGTGTTGTCTCTATGCAAATAGTCTTTTGTCCCACAGTCATAATTAGCTCAATAACCAACTCATATATTGTTCTCTTCCCTCTGTTTGTCTAACTTCCTCTCTCCCTATCCTCTATCTTTCACCTTCCAAATTAGTTTCTTGCACATAAATATTTGTCTCAGGGACTGCTTCTGAAGGAACCTCTATTATTATCTTCACATTAGTCTGAAAAATCTCACAAATATTCAGCTTAGACTTGTTTTATTAGGGTTACATGGAACAGTATGTCCCATTTGTTTCTAATTGCCTAGCTAGATATGTAAATGTGTAATTATGAAATATATTTAATACACTAAATGCCTCAATTCAAAGCCTTGCTCTGACATTGCAAGAATGACAGTTTCCACGAGAACTTGTTAAAATAAATTATCTTAGTTTCTTTTAAGAAAGAATTTTAGAAATACTCATTGTCCTTAATTAAAAACTTGCCATCCCGCTTATATTCCTGTTTCAAAGCTTTTGAGAGGAACTCAACAATATGTGGGTATATGTTTAGCATTATTGCATTCAATTATTTGTTTGTTGATCTATGGAGTTTTATTTATTAACTCTAAATGGCAAAAGCATGCCTTACTGGTATTTGGAGAAAGCCATGGTATCCAATATTCTCACTCTTAATTCATCACAGTACTAAGAGACAAGAAAGGAATTGAGATTGCCTAGAAAATTTAGTAAAAATAGGATTCAATTACTGCTTCCTTATAGATATATGGTTGCT
>NW_011888929.1:993469-999940 GCF_000151845.1 Pteropus vampyrus
ACAATATGAACTAGACGTGAATGAGAATTTTACTAATTAAATGAATAACTTTATCAAATCAAAATGGTCTACATAAATAATAAGTTCACTTAATGCCTAAATGAAAATGCTGATATTAGATTTTTACAGCAATCAGAATTTTTACTCTATTTTTCAATTCATTTCTTAGTTGCATGGTGGAATTAGGTAAAGAAACCTTCAATTTCTCCTTTAAAGAAAAATAAAGAAAGACTTCCAAGTAAAACTATTAAATTCTTCCAAAGTTTCAGAAAAACTTTTAATATATGTTTTTTGTTATGCTGTTACATGATGTTGCTGTTGGTTTTCCCCTAACCATAGACATGCATACTCCTCTCTACAGCCTACTTTCTGTGATATAAAATTTAAACTATGATAGTTGTAGAGGTAGTAGTAAAAACAAAAATGATAATAATAATCTGGTAACTACAGTTGATAAGATGTTAATAAGACAGCAGATGATGGTGGTGTCTAATCTCTGTTTTTATCACTTTAGTGCACACAGCCTCAAATTCTTTCACTGGGAATTGTATTTCTTTGCCTGAAGTGTTTCTCCAGCCACTGAAAGATATTTTCCCTTCCTGTGCTCCAGGCCAGAATGTTAGGGAATCAATTGCTACCTGAAAGCAGGATTCACCGAACTGATGTAAGTTGGTGTACAAACCCTAACTTTCTCAATTTGTAGGCAAGATAGATCTGAAGTGTTGTCTCTATGCAAATAGTCTTTTGTCCCACAGTCATAATTAGCTCAATAACCAACTCATATATTGTTCTCTTCCCTCTGTTTGTCTAACTTCCTCTCTCCCTATCCTCTATCTTTCACCTTCCAAATTAGTTTCTTGCACATAAATATTTGTCTCAGGGACTGCTTCTGAAGGAACCTCTATTATTATCTTCACATTAGTCTGAAAAATCTCACAAATATTCAGCTTAGACTTGTTTTATTAGGGTTACATGGAACAGTATGTCCCATTTGTTTCTAATTGCCTAGCTAGATATGTAAATGTGTAATTATGAAATATATTTAATACACTAAATGCCTCAATTCAAAGCCTTGCTCTGACATTGCAAGAATGACAGTTTCCACGAGAACTTGTTAAAATAAATTATCTTAGTTTCTTTTAAGAAAGAATTTTAGAAATACTCATTGTCCTTAATTAAAAACTTGCCATCCCGCTTATATTCCTGTTTCAAAGCTTTTGAGAGGAACTCAACAATATGTGGGTATATGTTTAGCATTATTGCATTCAATTATTTGTTTGTTGATCTATGGAGTTTTATTTATTAACTCTAAATGGCAAAAGCATGCCTTACTGGTATTTGGAGAAAGCCATGGTATCCAATATTCTCACTCTTAATTCATCACAGTACTAAGAGACAAGAAAGGAATTGAGATTGCCTAGAAAATTTAGTAAAAATAGGATTCAATTACTGCTTCCTTATAGATATATGGTTGCTCAAGTAATCAAAACTAGTCTAGAATAGTGGAATTAATGATATGTATTCAATAACAGTTGATTTTTGAGCACTCTAATGATGAGATAAAAAATATATTAAGCATTCAGCAGAAATATATAGTACATATGTATATGTACACACATACACATATATGTATGTATTTTTTTTTTCTTAATGTGTGTTTTTTGGAGAAAGTTTAGGTTCAGTTAAAAATGCTCAGAAAGTACAGAGAGTTCCCATATATTCCCTCTCCCCCAGCTCCACATACAGTTTCTCCTACTGTTAACATATTGCACTAATGTGATGTATTTGTTATAACTGATGAACAAATACTGATACTTTATTACTAACTAAAATACATAGTGTATAATAAGATTTATTGTTTGTGTTATACATTTCCATGGGTTTTGACAAGTATATAATGTCATGTATCCACTATTACAATATCATACAGAACAGTTTTACTGCCTTAAATATGCCCTGTGCTCTATATCTATTTCTTCATTATTTTTTTAAGAAAGAAAATTCTAATTTGAGTTTTCTAGGTCCAAGGGGTTTTGTTAGAGTGATCATAAATATTACGAGCACATCTAGTGATCTGACAATAGTAAAGCAAAAATTTATTGTTGTAAGGTCCCATATCATCAAATTAACTTAGGATTTTTCTAAAAGGACAGAATATAAAATTGTGTGGCAATTTGCTCCATTTTGTGCAACCTATGTTGATAAAATATTTGATATAATGTCTTCAAATATCCTTTAGTAAATAATTTCCTTAAAAAAGGTATGTGATTACTGTATGTAGATCTTTCCAAAATAATTAACATTTCAGCCACAAATAGAAGGAAAAAATCCTTAGTAAATTACACCAGGACGAAGCATTACAAAGTATGTTTACAAAATAAAATTCTATGAACAGATGCTCGAATAGGTGCTACTCTAAAAAAAGATTAAACAGGTATTTTTTTCTCAGACCTTTCACAAACTTTAACAAGACAGTTTTCACCATCAATGGTGAATAAATGAGTATAATGTGCAGCAATTCCCAACCAAGTTCCCCCTACTGTTCTTTGCTGCTTAACCACTTTCTTTGGGATTACTGTTTGACAAGAAACATATTGAATATACTAAATTAGCAAATCATTAGCTCTAATGTATATATCTATGACCTCTGCTCTTCTCACATAATACAAGACTGCCATAAAACAAGTAGCCACATTGTAATATGCTAGATGGATTATAAACATAATCTATTGAATCCTGATACCACCCTACAAAATAAGCATTTCCTTTCTATTCTGCAGGAGAAAATATTGAGGTCGATACCACATTTAACTTGTCCAAAATACACATGCACAAAAAATGTGTTTTATTGTGCTAAAATTAATACAACATAAAATTTGCCATTTTAAGCATTTTAAAGTTTATTATTCAATAATAGTATATTCACAATGTTGTATAAACATCACCATTATTTATTTCTAGAAATTTTTCTTCATCCTAAACAGAAACTCTGTACCTATTAAACAATAATGCTCCATTTCTCCATCCCCCTGACCCCTGGTGACCTCCATTTTAATTTCTGTCTCTATAAATTTTCATATTCTAGGTAATTAATATAATTAGAATTATACAATATTTGCCCTTCTGTGTCTAGTTTATTCCACTTAGCATAAACTCTTCAAGATTCATTCCTATTGCAGCATATATCCAAATTTCACTCCATTTTATGTTAGAATAACATTTCATTGTATATATGTACATGCAATACTTAATGGGGAAGGCGTAAGTTGATTTGTCTAATTTGTTGCTGTCCGATTAGGTAGTATATGAGATAAAAATTAAGATGCTGAATAAACATTGGAGGAGAAGATCTTTGGAAATATGTCAGAGTGAGAGATGTTCCCAGATCTCTCCCCTTGAAATAACAATAAGCTGAACATATAAAACTCAACAAAAAACACCCAAACTGCACACCAGCATGTCTTAGTGTGGGATCTGTGCATAAGAGCTACCAAAGGTCAGAACTCCGGGTGTGGGCAGTGGACTGAGAAAAATAAAGAAGTCCCTCTCACGGCCACTGGAGCTACCTGTATGAGGAAGGATAGGGGAGAAAGAGCAGTGAGTTCCCTGAACAAACCTGCCTGAGAAAGTTGTGTGCTCCCTGTGGCCGGCGGCAGGGCCCAGGCATCAGGGCAGAAGGCAGAGAAGTGGGATGTCAGAAAAACAACAGTTGATTTTTACTGGCCACAGTTGCAAACCCAAGGCTGAGCCACAATCCCCAAACCCCAACCAGAGGGCCTCTCCCAGTATACCCTCTGAGACCCAACACCGAGCACCCCCAGGGGAATCTGAGCAAACGCTACTGAAACTGCTGCTAACACTGAAGGGACTGAAAATGAGGGTAGTGAGTGTGATTAAATATCTATAAGAAAATAAAAAGGGATGTTTAAGGCTTTATATAAAGCAGGGATCCAAGAGGCTTAGACACCACCTACTGGAAACCAAAAGAAAAAAGCTGCCTTTGCAGCAGGCTAAAGAGAGACCTTTATATTAATAATTAATTAATACATTAACAATTTCTTAGTTATATAGCATTTTACAATTCTGAAAGAACTTTCACTTATACCAATTAAACTCTCACAACATCCTTGTGAGATAGGCAGTGTCAGTGTTATTTTCCTATTACTAGTGAAGAGAATGGCTCAGAGGTGAAGGTCACACAGTTGGTAAATGATGGAGCCAGGACTTTACATATACTATCTTTTACATATTCGTAATGATAATAACATGCAGAAGATTCAGAACTGAAGTATATAACATAAAACAAAAAGGACTAGAGGCAAAACTCACAAAAGCCTACCAAAATAAAAAAAAATAAAAACATTAAAAAAACCCAAAAACAGAAACACAAGGACAAGGAAGCAATGGAAACACCGAGCTACCAGAAAGCAAAAGATAAAAGGGCTATAAGAAAACTTGATATTTCAACAATCACCCTAAATCTAAATGGACTGAACTCACCAATAAAAAGGCACAGAGTTGCAAAATGAATCAAAAAATAAAACTCAACCATATCCAGCTTCCATAAGACACATCACAGCTCCAAAGATAAATATAGACTCAAAGTGAAAGAGTGGAAAATGATATTTCAAACGAATGGCATTCAGAGTAAAGCTGGAGTAGCGGTACTTATATCAGACAAAATAGACTTCAAAATAAAAAAGGTAATGAAAGACACTGAGGGACACTACACAGTGATAAAGGGAATCATGCACCAAGAAGACGTAACACTTATTAATATCTATGCTACCAATTAGGGAGCTCTAAAATATGTAAAGCAATTACTAACAGAACTAAAGGGAGAAACAGACCAAAACACTATCATAGTAGGGGACCTAAATACCCCACTGTCGGATATGGACAGATCATCCAAACAGAAAATCAATAAGGAATTAACATCGTTAAATGACAAATTAGACCAATTGGACATAATTGACAGAGCTTTCCTTCCCCCCCCCAAAAAAACAGCTGCTTATACAGTCTTCTCTAGTGCACATGGAAAATTCTCAAAGATCGACCACATACTGGGACACAGAGATAGCCTCAACAAATACAAGAGAGTTGAAATCATACCAACCATATTCTCTGATCATAATGCTCTGAAATGAGAGATCAACTGCAAAAAGAAAGCGTAAATAACCACAAATACATGGAGATTAAACAACATGCTACTGAAGAATAACTGGGTCAGAGAAGAAATAAAAAAAGAAATCAAGAGATACACAGAAACGAATTATAATGATTGTACAACATATCAAAACTTTTGTGACATGGCAAAAGTGCTCATAAGAGGAAAGTTCATATCATGACAGGCCTATCACCAAAAACAAGAACAAGCCCAAATTAACAACATAACACTTCATCTTAAAAAACTAGAAAAAGAAGAACAAATGAAGCCTAAAGTCAGCAGAAGGAAAGAAATCATCAAAATTAGAGCAGAAATAAATGAAATTGAAAACAAAAGAACAACAGAAAAAATAAATGCAACAAAGAACTGGTTCTTTGAGAAGGTTAAAATTGACAAACCCCTGGCTAGACTCACTAAAGAAAAAAGAGAAAGGACACAAATAAACAAAATCAAGGATGAAAGAGGGGAAATTATGACTGACATTGCAGAAATACAAAGGATCACATAAGAATACTATAAAAAAAGTATATAACACCAAATTTAATAAACTAGAAGAAATAGACCAGTACTTAGAAAAATACAACCTTCCAAGACTGAATCAAGAAGAACTGGAAAATCTAGATAGACCGATCAGCAGCATGGAAATTGAAATAATCATCAAAAATCTACCAAAAAGTAAAAGTCCAGGACCAGATGGATTCACCAGTGAAATCTACCAAACATTCAAAGATGTAATACCTTTTCTCCTCAAATTCTTCCAAAAAATCAAAGAGAAGGCAATACTTCCCAACTCATTTTATGAAGTCAATATTACTCTGATACTAAAACTTGGTAAAGATAACACAAAAAAATAAAACTACATCCAATATCTCTCAAAAACATAGATGCAACAATTCTAAATAAGATACTAGTGAACCGAATACAGCAACATATTAAAAAGATGATACCCACGATCCGGTGGGCTTCATACCAGGGGCACAGAGATGGTTCAACATACGTAAATCGATTAATGTGATACACCACATAAACAAATTAACAAAAAAGAATTATATGATCATAGCAACAGATGCAGAAAAAGCTTCAACAAGATACAGCATCTATTTATGATCAAAACACTTAACAAAATCAATATAGAAGGAAAATATCTTAACATAATAAAGCCATAACACTCAGCCAACATTATATTTAATGGTGAAAAACTAAAAACCGTCCCTCTAAGATCAGGAACAAGGCAAGGCTGCCCACTATCACCACTGTTGTTCAATATAACATGGGAGGTCCTAGCGAGTGCAATCAGACAAGAG
>NW_011888929.1:1000495-1026103 GCF_000151845.1 Pteropus vampyrus
ATTGGTACAGCCACTATGGAAAACAGTATGGAGGTTCCTCAAAAAACTAAGAATTGATCTACCATATAATCTAGCAATCCTTCTACTGAGTATTTACCTCAAAGACTTGAAAACTCATATCCATAAAGATATTTGCACACGGATGTTCATAGCAGCACTATTCACAGTAGCCAGGACATGGAAGTAACCAAAGTGTCCTATGATAGATGATTGGATAAAGAAGCTGTGGTGCATATATACAATGGAATATTACTCAGCCATATGAAGAGATGATATACTGCCATTTGCGACAATATGGATAGACCTCAAGGTAATCATACTAAGCAAAATAACCGGACAGAAAAAGTCGAAAACCACATGGCATCACTTATATGTGGGATATAAACCTAAAAGCAAAAAATGAACAAGACATACAAACAGAGACTCATGGACATGGACAACAGATTAATGGTTACCAGACGGTAGGGGGTGGGAGAGGAGTGGGGAGATAGTCGGGTATAGGGGGTTACATATATGGGGGGAGGGGATGGGCGAAGTGGGTAAAGAGGATGAAATATATAGTAGCTGTAGGAAACTGGACTTTGGAAGGTAAACACAGAATAGAATATACAGATGTGAAATTATAATGTACTCCTCAAAATTATATAATTGTATTAACTAATGTTACCTCAGTAAACTTAATTAAAAAAAAAATTGAAGAGGAGGAAAAAACAAAACCATATCTATATTATATCCAAAACATAAAACCACATATTCTAAAATAGATGAATTTTTACAGCTAAGTATTGATTACATCTTTCTCATCAAAATGATTATAAACAACTTGCAATTATAACATCTTCATGTTTTTCATGCTGGACTATCATGACTTTCTCATTAAAAATTAAAATTTATAAACAGTAGTACAAAAACTGGTTGAAATTAAAATTATAAACTCTGTAAGAAAATGAAATGTGTCTGTCCAATGCCACGATATCTCATTTCATAGTAGAATTAGGCAAAATTAGCATACAAAAAAGTATCTTGAATAGATAAATGAATGAATGACTGCTCTTTCTGAATATTTTTGTGACTTTAATATAATTAACAAACATGCATAAAAGTTACAAGAATAATACAAACAAATCTTTTATACTCTTTATGTAGATCAGCAATGAATAAGTTGCTCCATTTGTTTTATCATTTGTTTTTTACTCTTGCTTTTTCTACTTTTCACTCTTGTTTTCTCCTATTTCTTTGTGAACCATTTGAGTATAACTTGTAGACAACATCATGTTCTTTTATACCACATCTTTTAATATATTCTTTTAACAACAAAGAGATTCTCTGTCATAACTGCAAAATAATGGTAAAAAATCAGAGATTTACAATTCATACAATATTCTTACTTAATCCAATTTAGACAATCAAATTTCATCGATTTTCTTAATGCCTATAACAACTATGTTTTCCCAATCCACAATTCATTCTAGATTCTCACATTACTCTTAGAAGTCATATCTCTATAGTGTCTTTTAAACTGGTATATTTTCTCAATCTACCTTTGTCTTCTATGACCTTTAAATTTTGAAGAATAAAAGCCACTTATTTTGTCAAATATCTTCCAAATCTGATAGAATGCATGTTTCCTCATTACATTCAGAATATACATTTTTGGCAAGGATATTACAACTTTAACAAGCTTTAATCCTGTAGTCCATCATTATCACTGCTGCCTTACTTATGCACTTAAGTTATTTTATCCTCTTCTCTTCTAATTTATTCTCCTGGTAAAACCCCAATCCTAATGAAAACTGCCTTTCTACCTACTCCTTGACTTTACTTGTGCGACTGAATGTAGCTTGGATTAAAAAATATCTCACATGCTATGCTAACTGGAATTCTTTAATCTCAGGCTTCACATATATAATCACTGTGTTTCATTATGCTATAATGTTCTTATATATTAATATAAAAAAATTGATTTTCTAAACCTGCACTAACTACCATGACAGTCATTAGCCATATGTGGGTATTAATCACTTATCATGGCTGGAGAGACTAAGAAACTGAATTTAAAATTTTACTTACTTGAAAATTTTTAAATATGCTTGGAACACTTTGATTATGTAAATCTAGTTTTTTAACCATAAACTTTATTAAATACAAATTAAAAATTAAATTTTTCTCATGAAAATTTAGCACTTGAATTGAGGTGTGTTATAAGTATAAAATACACACCAGATTTGGAAGATTAAGTACAAAAAAGGGTCATGTACAATATCTTATTGATTTTTATATGTAGATTGCATGTTGAAATTATATTTTAAATAAGTAAAACATATCATAAAATTAATTTCACCCATTGTTTTTATATAATTTTTTTGTTAGTTCCAGAAAATTTTAAATTACCTATGTGGTTCACACTGAATTTCTATTAGATAGCAATGTTCTAGATCCTGTGATGATGCTCTCCCTACATATAAAATATTAGTAAGAACTGTGATGGAAATATGAACAGGATGCTAAGGACATGCACAAGAGGTAATTAACTCACAGTAATGGCAAGGAAATTTCTATAATCGACAGTGATCTAAGAATATAATTGGGGACAACTAAAGAGAAAAGGAGTAGGTGACAAGCTATTCATTTATTCAGCAAATATTTTTAAAAGTTTGTATTGATATTGGGTATACAATGATAAATTTTGTAATGTGTGCTTTTAAAATGCACTCAGTATCTGTCCTCTCCTCTAAGACAGTGAAAACATAAGCTCCAATCACCACTACCCATTCTCTATTGTATCATGGCAATTATATTGTAACTAACATCCATGCTTCATCCCTACAGCATTTCTGCCATCGCCACCACCACCACCACCACACACACGCATGCACGCACACAGAGTCTATTTTCAACCCTAAATCCAGTGCAATCCTTTTAAAATGTAATACAAATCATCTCTCCATACATCTCAAAACACTCTAGTGGCTTCCTATGTCTTTCAGAATAAAAGTCAAATTCCTTATATTGGCCTATAGTATCTGGGCAACTGGCTACTTTAGTATATTAACTCAGATACTAAAGCTCTCCCGCATCTGACTCCCTAGCAGAAGCCCTGGTCTTTGTTCTTCCCTCTGTCTGGATTGCACTTCTCACGGACACCTGTTTTTTGCAGTTGTCACTTCCTTCTGGTCTCTGCCAAAATGTCCCCCTTTTATAGGGGCCTTTCTTGAACTCTCTATTTAAAATAGCAATTATTCCCTACCCCATCCCTTATAATCCTCTGTTATATTTGATCAATATATGAAATACTATGTATTTACTTCATATTTTATTATATATTGCTCCCCGCTTTCACTAGTATGCAAGGTGTTTGAGGGCAGGGTCTTTTGTCTTTTGTGTTCACTGTGTATCACCACTGACTAGAAGAGAGCCTGCAGAGTAGGCATGCAGTAAATATTTTGAAATAATATTTTTTTTAAAAAATAGAGGAAAGTCAGATATCATGGTAAAAATGCTTAAATTATAGCAGTCAGTAAGCTAAATGATAATGTTGGCATTTCATCAAAATGGTGAATATAAATATTCTTTCATCTGCAATTTACCATCGAAACAAAGCTTTCATTAACATTTAGAAATTTGTAATACAGAAAACCTGAGCCTCAAAAGATCTTTAAAAAATATGCATTTATAATATTGCTCTTACTTATTAAGATGAAAGAATTAAAGGTCAGAAAGTGAATGAAAATAAATAAACTTTAATTTTGAAAGGGAAACTGATAAAAGTGACCAAAAAGTAGAAATATTTTTAAAAGTGTTTAGTACATTAAGAATCAATATTCAGATATTATGTTCAGATATATAATACTCGGATATAAACATAAATGATCTCTAAATTTAAAGATATTTGAAATATTTTAAATCATTCATGTTTACAAAGTTTTTTCCAAAGTCTATAGTTATTTACATGAATAGAAGGTATTATATTTTAAGGATACAGAGTGCAGGCTAAAGTTTAGCCTAGCTTGAATAAAGAAACAAGGAAATGGTATAAGTAGGCTATGAGAAGATGAGAATGATAGGAAAAGTAAAGTTAGAAAAAACAAGCCCAGTTTGTATAAAACTAATAATTGGAGGTCATAGCATGATTCCGCTTTGACGTTTTATTAAAGTATTTTATACACACACGCAAACATGTATACTTAAAATGTGTGCAATTAAAGAATATTTACACACTGAATAAATTCACAAAACCACCCTTCAAAAAAAGAACTGTGAGCACCCCAGAATCTTCCCTTTGTATTCCCTTCTAGTCATTTTTTCCATCTCAAAGTTAGAAGGTACTCAGTAGCTTCTAACAGCATAGATTAGTTCTGCCTATTTTTATATTTCACAAAAATAATATTCATATATACATTTCTGAATCTGGTTTCTGTCATACAACATTTTACTTTGGAGATTGAACATAATGTAGCTGTATAGTATTACATCCACAATTTATTCTTTCAAGCCCTGATAGATGTTTGGATAAATTTCAGTCTGGGGCTATCAGAAATAGAAGTGCTATAAACATTTTGACACACATTTATGTTTGTGTGTGTGGCGTGAGTGTGTATATACACATCTTATATACATATATTTCTGTTAGGCGTATTACCAGAATTGTATTTTTTGTGTATTTGTATATTTTTACATATTCGATTTGTATATTTGATAAGACAAATATCTTAAGTCCTATTGATAATAGTTGTTGAGATAGTAGAATCTTTAATGGGAATCACTTAGAAGAATGTTTGGCAAATGTTTAATAAATGTTAGCTATCAGTAGTAGTAATATTATGTCACATTACCAAAATAAATGTCATTTAGCAATATAGCAAAGAGGTTAAATATTTGAACTCTAGACATGAATAGGCCTGAATCAAAATCTTTAATGCATTGCTTTCAAGCTGCGTGATGTTTAGATATATTACTTAAAAATTTTAAGTCTCATTTTCTTGACTGTAAAATATATAAACCATAGGCTGTTGTGAATGCTTAGAAGAAAGTCAATGTAAACACTTAGCACAATGCCAAGTATGTAATTGATGTTCTATAAATGTTAGTAGTTATTAGTATATTATGTAAATAATAGAACTGCTAATATTATCATCCTTTACTAACACTCTGTCTTTGTTATGCACCATAAGAATTTAAACAGAAGTGATATTTACCATCTTAGCACTTTCCCTGGATATAGAGATGTGCTGTCCAAGAAACCACCTATCTCTTAGCAACCCCATGTTCCAATTCTTTTAACTTGGAACTTTTTCAGATATGATGCTGGATCTTTCCAAATTTCTGGATCCGCTCATAAAATCCAGGTAATAAAGAGTTAATATAAAATGACTAGATTCAACAATGGTATTATTTCTTTGACTTTAAAATGCATAAAGGCAAGTTTGCTTATCATGCTAAAATTAATACTGAGTGTGTCTGAAAGTAGAGACTCGAAACTCTCAGCATTACTGAGAAGTACATCCCAGAGCTTATAAGCTAATTAAAATGCTGCCTAAACTTATATTCCAAATTCCTATATTTAAACTGCATTCATTTGAAAAGAAGAGGCATAATTCATTGTTTAACTAAAGCTCATTGTTGCATTTTCTCAAAGAAAAATCCATAATGTGGCGTCCTTTAAAACAAATCCCTGAGTTTTATTATAGTAGTAAAAATAGCAATATATGTGATAGTGGATTTTCTAAGAGAAAGGGATTTCTTTTCTCTCATGCAATAATAAAAAAATGAGGCATTCATATTTCTTGAAGGAGTTTGTGTGGAAAGAAAAAAAAAGGAGCACAAGTCTTAGAGTATATCTTATTTACACAGCTGCCAAATCTTTCCACCAGCTTCCTGTCTGACAGAAATCCAGCTATGCATGGATAAGGTTGGTTTTTAATTATACATTCTGTATCTTTCAGCAAGTGAAAGATGAGCTATTAGCAATATATTCATATGAAGACATCACAGTTTTATTCCTAAAATCTGCTACTGACGATGGGTTATTTGTGCTAATCATGTCCATAGAAGTTAAGAAACAAATATTACAATATATTTAGGCACAGATATTCTGTACCAATAATGGTTTTCAAAAGCACACAGGACATTGAAAATGTCATAGTCAAGCTAGCAGTTAAAGTATGGATTTCCAAGTCCCTGCCTATTAGTTTTTACTTTAATTGATTTAATCCTATCAAAAGATTTAATCACAGAATGAAGAGATACTTCTGTGATTTAGAAGATATACAGTATGTATGTCATGCTCTTTTCTTAATGAAACCCTTGAGAATGGATCTATTTTTAAAAATGTGCTGCTGCCTGTCTATTAATCATAGTTTTTCCAGTGTTAATGAAAGACTCTATAGAGCATATAGCCCTCTAAAAAATTAATACCCAATGACAACTGTATTTCTTTGTTTAATAATACAACCTAAAAGTTTTTGAAAATTCAATTCATTACTACAAAAAGCATCACATAATAAAGTATTTCCTATTTCATTAAAATGATAATGCTTACCACTAATTTGAATAAGTAGATTTAGAAGTTAAATGAATATAACAAGAAAGATGCCTGTGCATATGTGATGTTCCCTTTACTATGTGATTATACCCTCATTGCCTTGTACCCTATTTATTGTTTACAGAAGATTTAAGAAGTAATGATATCTAAGGCCAAAATTTCCTACTTCTATGGCTCAGAGCTTCTCTCTGAGGAAAAAAGTTTATTATTCAATCCCAATTCACAAGTTTATGCCTCATCCAACTTCTGTAAAAGCAAGCCCCGAATATCTCTTCCTCTCTTCCTCCTTCTTTATCTCCCTCTCTTCCTCCCTCCCTCTTTTCTTCTCTTTTCCTTTCTTTCTTTTTATGATTCCTATAAAATTTAAAAATGTCTTGCGGGGTGTGTCAAATGTAGACTTAAGATCCTTTTGCTGTGAGGAGAAGCATTCCCAAACAGATATTCTAAGGCTAGTGTTTGTAAGAAGCACACACATTGGACAAACACCATGGCTAATTTATCCACCTGTGAGTTAGGTAGGTACTTCGAAGGCAATCTTTGAGAGAGGCATACAATTAACAGTAATTTCAGTCCTTTATTCTTGGAGTAGTGCCCTATTACATTCAGTATTATTATTAGAAAAGGCAATATTAATTTCAGAGCCCTCCAAATAATTTCTGTTTCCCGTTGTTCTCTGGGCAACTCTCTCCTGAATTCCCTTTCTTGGGCTACAAAGTTATCTATTAATCCTCCTAAAGGATGCTAATCTCAATATCCATGTCTCAGAGGGAATTATTTTCAGGAACTCAGAGTTGATTTAACCCTTTGAATGAATTTGATTCTAATAGGATCTACTTGCCAAGGAGTTAGATGTAGTGATTCCAAAATGACTTTCTGATATCTGTCTTTCAAGGAATTAAAAACCCAACGTGGCATCTCACTGCACACACATTCTCATCCTTATCTTCATTAGCCAACTAATCTTTTAATATAAAATTCTAGCATATTCTTTTTGATTACACATAGCGCTAATAATTTCTATATTTCTGAACAAAAATTTATAAAATAAATAACTTACACTATTAATCAAAGATCTCAGCATTCATTGGTAGCTTGACATTAATAATACAGTAACTTCTTAATTTTTTGAATATTGAGATAAAGAAAACATGGTTAGCATGAATGTGTTTGCATATGTTTGGTTTTATATGTGTATATTACAAAATAGCTTAGCAAAAAGAAAAAATAATAACTACCAGAAGTTTGCACATTGATACTTCAAGTAGAAAAGATAAGACAAGGCAACTGATCCAGAGCAGTGTAATTTGAAAAAGTAGATTTGATATTTTAATATACCTTCTACTTAGAAAACAATAATATATAGTGTTTTCATAATGCAAAATATTAAAAGTAAAACAGCATAAAATCGCCTCGACAAATAAGGAAAAACAATATTATGACTTACAATGCTGTAGGTAGACAAAATGTTTTTTCTAAGTCTACAAAACATAGAAACATGTTCTAATTAGTTTGAGGTTTTACCTGTCTTTTCAAACTCCTCCCCAGCCTGCTATCCAGGCATCAATGCTCTGTTCACCATTGTAGAATATGTCCAGTCCCAGGCTTGCTTACTTGCTTTATTTATTTATTTGTTTGTTTATTTGTTTGTTTGTTTACCTACCCACTGACTCAGTGGGTCATCAGGAAGCTCTTCCACCCACACAAACAGCACTGGAAAGGAGAGCTGCAAGGGGAAGAACCTAGGGTTATCTTTCCTTATTTAAGCTTAGTTGTCACATGTAAAGAATTAAGATTAAACTATAAAAGTATATTTAGAGTTATAGTTAGGAAAAGTGATCTCTTGTTCAAAGCAGTGACAAAAGAGGCTATTTCTGAGGAGAGAGTACTTGAGCTTTTCATGGCCTGATGTATGCATTAATTGATTTCTATTTGAGAATGTGTTGCTTCATGTGAGCATCGCCTTAATTTGTCAAAGCCATACATAATCTGATACCATAATTTTAAGACTTCCTCACAGATATAGCTTCATGGTTTTTTTTTTCCAAACTCTACTTTCTTGCTTGTTATTTGTTGATAATAGGAAACGAAATCAATGTATATCATGTGCAGCTGAAGTGAAATATATCTATTAATTCTTAAAATGATGTACATTAAATTAAATATGTTAAATGAATAAAATAACATGAAATAAAATTTTAGATCCTAAGAATCTATGCTGATACTATCCAGAAGGATTAATGCCATTCAATAAAGGCTATTTAAGATTCATATTGAAAATATTGGTTTTTCTCAACAACAAAAAAACAATCCAATTAAAAAAATGGGCAGAAGACCTGAACAGACACTTTTCCCAAGAAGACATACAAATGGCCAGTAGATATATAAAAAATGCTCAACTTCACTAACTATAAGGGAAATATAAATCAAAATCACAATGAAATACCACCTTACACTTGTTAGAATGGCTATTATCCACAAGATAAGAAATAACAAGTGTCGAAGAGGATGTGGAGAAAAAGCAACTCTCATACACTGCTGGTGAGAATGTAAATTGGTACAGCCACTAGAGAAAACAGTATGGAGGTTCTTGAAGCAATTAATAATAGAAATACCATATGACCCAGCAATCCCTCTTCTGGGTCATATGGTCATACCCCAAAAATTTGGAAACATTTATCCATAAAGATATATGTACTTCTATATTCATTGCAGCATTATTCATGGTAGCCATGACATAGAAACAGTTGAAGTATCCTTTGTATGATGATTGGATAAAAAAGGTGTGGTATGTTTATACAATGGAATACTACTCAGCTATGAGAAAAGATGAAATACTGCCATTTGCAACAACATAGATGGAGCTTGCAAGTATCATATTAAGTGAAATAAGTCAAACAGAAAAGGTCGAGGACCATATAATTTTACTCATATGTGGGATATAAAATAGCAAGCAACAAATGAACAAACAAAACAAAGTAAAAAAAGAACTCATTGACACCAACAACAATATGGTGGTTAGCAGAGGGGACTCAGGGTTGGAGAGGTCAAAGGGTATCAAATATACAGTGACAGATGGAAACTAAACTTTGGGTTGTGAGCATAAAATGTAATATACAGATGGTATATTATAGAATCGTACACTTGAAACTTCTATAATCTTAATAACCAATGTCACCCCAATACATTTAATTAAAAAAAAGAAAATCAGTGACTAAAAGAGATCCAAAAATAAACTCATAGAATTCATAGAATATAGCTTAAATTAGTAAGTGCAGTTGCTTCTGAAAAGGAGCCAGGAAGACGTGATGGTTTATTTTTTATCAAATTTATCTCTGACTTGTGAAAAATAAAATTGAAAATTATTGCATAAAATATTGGTTTTATATCAGAAATGCATTTTATACATATTGAAAATATTGGTCATATGTGTTATAAATTTTTTTGCAATAGTGTAATCCTTCAGATACTTTAGAACTGTACGTCACAGTGGGCTTATGAAAACAGAATATTTATTAAATAATGCCCTAGTCATTTCCTCTTTTAAACGAGAAAGAATTTAGGAGGATAGAGAGCTGATTAACTTTTTATCTGCCTTTATCCTGAGTTAAATTGTGTGGTAATGTTCATCTTTAGGAATAACAAGTGTTCCCTGGATATCCTGGAAAGGACAAATAGTTGTTTATTTTAAATGCAGATTTAGGATGTTTGTTTTATTTCCAAAATCTGAAATATGTAGGCTTAAAAAAAACATGTTCTTACTAATTTGAAGAGATATATGCACCTCTATATTCATTGCAGCACTATTTATAATAGCCAAGTTAGGAAAGCAACCTAAATGTTAATAAGTAGATGAATGGATAAAGATGATGTGGCATATATATAATGGAAAATTACTCAGTCATAAATAAAGAATGAAATCTTGTCATTTGCAACAACATGGATATAGCTAGAGAGTATTATGCTAAATGGAATAAGGCAGACAGAGAAAAATAAATATCATATGATTTCACTTACATTTGGAATCTAAAAAACAAAAACAAAACAGAAACAGTCTCATAGTTACAGGAAACAAATAGGGGGTTACCAGAGGAGGCACGGATTGGAGCAGGAGAAATGGGTGAAGGGTTTAAGAGGTATAAACCCCAAATAATTCATGAGGTTGTAAGGTACAGCATAGGGAATTTAGTCAATAATATTGTCATAACTTTGTATGGTGACAGATGGTAACTAGACTAATTATAGTAATCATTTTGTAGTGTATATAAATATTGAATCACTATGATGTACACCTGAAACTGATAGAATATTGTATGATAATTACACTTCAGTTAAAAATATCATGTTCTTAGAATTAAGAAAATGTTGTTAAGGTTAAAGGATATGACTCATTACCACACTTAGGTGTTCATTTTTCCCTCATTTGAAAGTTTATTTCATTGAATGCCAGCTGTCTTAAATAGCCTTTACTCTTTTCCCCACTACCGCTGTAATGAGATTGCGGTTTCCCTTCTTAGTACATTGTATTTCTGTGGTGTTGTCATGAGACATTAAGGATTCACGGGCTCTTAAGAATTATTTCTTGATATTTGTCTTTTCTACAAAATTCCTCCCTTTTTTGTACTTAATGTCTCTTAGTCGTCTCTATGAGAAAGGAGACCACAGATGTCATTGAACCTACAAAGAAAAATATCTAGAACATCGCATTGTAAAAGTTAGATGAGTTTCTGGAATTTTATGTGATTTTCTATATTAGAATCATTCAGATCAATATCAAGACTTATCTAATAGTCACGCACTTAAAAACTTAAGAAAAAATAACTTCCAGATACTATATCTACTTAACTAGCAATAAAATAAAAATAGAACATCTGAGGATAGCTGGGTACAAAAAAATAAATAAATTCTTCACAGATGATAGTTAAATCCACAAAACATAATGAGGAACGTTTAATAAAATGGAATATTTAGAAGAAATATATAAAATAATATGTTTTAAAAAACAGGTTAAATTGTCTTAATCTTATGGATGGAAGATGTTGAAAAACATCAAAACTATTTCAATCACAGATACACAAAAGTTATTTGTAATCCTTTTCTGATCAGGAAGACTTTTGCTATGTTGTTCAATAAGTAAAAATAAAATATGTGAACTATGTTTATGGATAAATTACCAGAGTGTCTGAATGAGTTCTGATAAAATAAAGAAAATACATAGTCACAATACCTCTTAATTCTTTACCTTTTAAAAAAGTATGCCTATTTAGAATGAAAGGAATAATCTGTTTCTTCTGAGACTGGTTCTTCTCAAACTAAATATAAAGTCAAGAATGGTAGAAGGTCAGATATTAGAGTTCATAGTATAGTTCTCAAAATTAAAATTATGATCCATGACTATAAAGAATTTATATGACTATAAAGAATTTTAGAGTTGATTGCAGAACTCATCTGTTACATATATAGAAACGACAGCAGAAAAACAAATGAAACAATATGTGTTAATGTGTTTCATTTTAAACAAGTGTTAAGTGTATACATAATATTCAATAACAGAGCTATGATTAAACCACTAATAAAATCTGAGTATCCTGATTCCTTACTGAGTTCTCATTCAAATGCTACTGTGTAACTATTATCAAAGATCACTTTTATTGGAAGAAACAAACAACAAGGCAAACAGAGACTCACAGATACAGACAACAGTTTGATGGTTACCAGAGGGGGAAGGTAGATAAGGGTAAAAGGGGTCAAATGTATGGTGACGAAAGGAAATGTAACTTTGCATGGTGAACACACAAAGCAATATACATATGACATACTATTTAATTGTACACTTGAAACCTATATAATTTTATTAATCAATATCATCTCAATAAATTTAATAAAAAAAACACACACAAAAGAAAAGCGAACATCTTTTTTGAACATTTAGGACATCTAATTTACAGAAGATTCAGAAACATATATTGAGGTTCCTAGTTCACAATGTATAAAGGATACATTTTTACAATTTTATAAATATTTTTGTGCTCTATCAGTCATTTTGGTCTATATCATCCCAACTATTTAATTAAAAAAGAACATTGTTTTCTTTGCATTTGAAAGCTAATTTTCTTGAAATCATAACACACTCGTCATCTCAAAATCCAAGCTCAATCAATAAAAAATAGTATTTTCCAAATTTCCCAAATTTCCATTTTAATTGAAGAACTAGATCTAATAGCCTTAAACTTAGAACAGTGTCATTCTTAGCAGACTTATTTAGCAAAAGTGCCAACTAGAAGGAAGGGCTCTTCTCTTTGCAACAAGGTGGCTGAAGAACAGGATGAGAGGCAGAGAATACATGAGAGAAAAGCAACAAGAAGTAGATTTGAGGAAGCACACACAGAAGAATCACCATGCGAGGACATAAAGACAAGGCAGCCATCTACAAGCCAAGGAGAGAAACCTCAGAAGAAACAAACTCTGGCCATACCTTGAACTTGGATTTCAAGCCTTCCAAAATTGTAAGAAAATAAATTTCTATTGTTTAAAACTAAAAATAAATAAATAAATACATAAATAGACCAATCAATCAATCAATCAATAAAAGAAGTAGATTTAAGAATTCTGAATTGCCCCTAGATATCAAAATATTTAAAGCATAGTTTGAGGTTCAATAAACACCTAAGGCAGAGGTGATTATCCTTCATTTTAATGATCTACCTGAATAAAATGAAAAGATCTTAAGAGAAGTCTCAGGATTCATCACACCATCAGAAGAGTATGATATTGCTCTGGAAGAATATCCAGAAATTTTCACATATTATGAATAGACTCATTATTATGAATAATTGGGGAAAAGAAGGATAAAGTGAAGCATTCATCCTGTGTTTCTTTTATAAGCTATACTAGTGAGTAATAAAATAGTAGATAAGGGGAAATTTCTTTTATAGAAATATTTACCCTTGGTTCTGTGCTCTGTTATCATGGTTCTGACCTCTGCATCACTCATTCTTTTTCACGAAGGATAAAAATCATATGTTGACATCTCAGCAATTTTCTGTTTGTCTCCTGCCAATAAAATTTTACAATTGCAATAGGCTTTTCACTCTGTACTCATTCTTCACTTCAGTCCCAAATGAAAGTGCTTCCAATACAACTTTCTTAAAGTATTCTGGGTGGCCTCCAAATTATTTTAGGTTTTAGTTCATTAGACAAAGGGTAAAACCACAGGTCTCTTCATGATTCAGTTCTTCTTTTCCTTGAGCTACTGTTGAGACTGTTGGGATATAATACCCTTAAGCTTCTTAGAAACACTATTGTTTGAGAGGATCTATGAGATATATCCTTAATTTCTTTAGAATAGCTTTTGTTTTATAGAAAGCTACTCTAAGACAATGCCTTTAATCTTTCTGGTGGCTTAATAAAAGATTTTATGATTACACTATCAGTTTCATCTTTAAACCCTATTTTTCTTGAAATATCCTGGATTTAATCTTTGCTTTAGAATAATTTAATTTTAGCATCATTTGCCTTCAGAAGAAGCTGACAAACTTCAAAATCATGAAGCCCTGGCCCCTTATTGTTTAACAGTTTTTCCTTTGTTCCTTCTTATCGGTTTTTCTCTATCCTCTTGCATTTCACTCTAAGTAGAAAGGGAAAAAAAAAAAAACAAAAAACGTGATAACTTCTCTGGTTGGAAATCTTATCTGGATCACCCAGGTCATTAGAAACACTTTCTATTTTCCATATAACTTCAGGCAACAGCGTTGCTAAACTTTCTACCACTACATAACAAAAATCTCCTTTGTCGACTTTCCAATAACATTTTCTTCATTTTTCTGGAGAGTTCTTACAACACCTTCAAAGTCCAAACTTCTAAAAATGGTGTGTTCAAGGTACTCTAAGCTTTTACTAAATTCTCCTCAAAGCCCGCTGTTCAGTTTCAAGGTCATTCCCATATTTTAGGTTGTAGTTATGGCAGCACCCCACTTCCAGATACAAAAGTGATATTAGTTATCTACTATTGCATTAAAAACCTATCCCAAAGTTTTTCAGATTAAAACAACAAACATTAATTCACTTTCTGAAGGTCAAGATCCTTGGAATGGCTTAGTTAGGTGGTTCTGGTTCACCGTGTTTTATGAGATTGCAGTCAAGCTGGCAGTCCAGACAGCAGTCTGCATTTAAAGATTGTGTATCTGCTTCCATGCTCATTAGTGTGGCCAGAGGTTTCATTCTCTCAGTATGTGGGCTTCTCAATAGGGCTGTTAAAGATATGGATTTTCCATATTGAGATTAGATGTTAGAAAAGAGAGACAACCCCCAAATGGAGAACCCCGTCTTTTATATATGCTCTTTCCTCTTCCTGAAATTACCTTTGATTGGCCTTTGCATGGCTAATTTTTTCTAATATTTCAAGAATAATATAATGAAGCCTTATTACCTTTTAGATTCTCTTTCTTCTTTCCATACTCTAACATATACTATCACATAGTATTTATTGCTTGCATTTTACTTATCTGTCTTTCTTACTATATTCTGATTACTAAAAGAATAAATAAATTGAGTAATTTATGTGGAATTAACTATAAAGATAAAATATTAATTAACAATACAATATTGGTAACTTAGGCACCATAACTTATATAGTCAGAAACCATGATGCTCAGCTGTTGCCTTCTTTAAAAAGGCAGCACTCTTCCTTTTAGCAATTGTGCCTTGTATGGATTCTCTCTAATGCTTAGAACACTGCTGGCATTCAGTAAATATAAAATACAAAATAACGATTTTAACATCCACAACAATGAGAATAAACATTTCCACAATAAAGTTATCCTATAGCACCGAAAATGAAACTAACTAAAATGTTGTTTAGAACATGAAATGTAACAGTTTTCTTTATTATCTGAAATGTGTTGGGAAGACTCGATATTTTAGTTTTGGTAAAACAGAAAGGTAGAGAAAGACATTAAAGAAAAGGATAAATAAAGAAATGTGTTTGAGGCAAATACTTAATAATGATTATGTGCAGTTCTCTTTGTAATGCCAGACTTTTTGTGATTTATAATTTGCTGTTGAGAACAGACTATGAATAAACTCATAATATGGATTCTTCTCTCACAGCGCTACACATTTGAGCAGGTATAGCTATAATTCAAAGTGTGTCTTTCATGCATTAAAATGTTTTATTTTCTCAGACATATACCATCACCATCACTAAAACAGAAACAGATGCAGCCTAATGAGGCAGTTGGTATGAAGGATTCAGAAAAGCTTTAGCCTAATTTTCGATACCCATTATTTGCTACAGAAGTTATGAATATAATGACTAAAAAAGTAATCACCCAATAATTACATTTATTATAAAGGATAGAACTAGTAACAGTTTTGCTTATTCTACTTAACTACATGACTGTACTGGCAATTTTATACTCATGCTAAGACTACATTTACGAGTATACAGAAATAATAATATTTTGAGGATACTAGAAAGCCTCCAGCCCTCAAGTATTTTATTTTGTGCTTACTGTTAGTCAAATTGGCAGCATAGCCAATCATTTCTGGGTCTTAGTTTCCTATTAAAAAAAAATACAGATAATGCTACCATCCACCTCAGAAAGTTATTGTTAGGAGCAAAAAAAAAATAAAATAAAATCATAAAGTGTGTGAAGTACTAGGCAACTCCATATAATAATATATTTTAGGTACTATATCCACTTTTGCATCTAAACATTAACCATCAGATTATTCTAAAAAATAAGTTTGAACTACAGAGGAGGGGAGTAAATATTGAAGAACTTTCTAAAGATAAGAAAAGAAATTGGGTATATACCTAGAGAGTCACATTAGAAGTTGAATACAGGAAGTCTAGAAACAGAAACAAAGATTGGCTTGGAACTGCTAAGACCTCAGATAATTTTAGCTCATTACATAGTGTTATATTCCACTGAGTTTATTAAGCACTTAGAAATCTCCATTTTATCATCTTGTAAAATGGGATGATAATATGCATTTCATTGAATTGCTATTGCCTGCTCCAAAGCCCCTATCATAAATCATATTTCATTGAGTTGCTTTCATAATGAAGGTAAAATTTTTATCAAATAATTAGGGTCAAAACTATAACATCATCCTTTTCAAGGTGAAGAAACTTGCTCAGAAAGTTGATATGCTAACAGTATATCTTAAGTTTAAGGCAGAAAGAATGCTTGGCAAGGTCTTTACACCCCTATCTTTTAACAGAGACACATGGATGAGAGTCTGTAAATATCGAATGCTTTGATGAATAAATAAATAGTTTATACATGGTCAGATGGAAATTGAGTTGCTAAGAAAATACTCCAACTCGTGATTCTGTGGCACTAGTCTACCCTCCCTAAATTTTTACTTCTTCCTTCCTCACCCCCACCCCCTCCACTTTTTTCCATCTTTCTTTCATTCCTTCACCTTCTTCTCTTCTCTATGCCCCCCTTCTTATGATACAGTAGAAAATTGAGCAGGAAATTTAAGATGAAATAATGTGATTAGCTGAAAATTCCAAATAAAGCAGACTGAGTGAAGGACTATTGACATCTGGGTAGTAGCACAGAACTTGGGTTTCTGTGAAAAAGCAAAGAGGTGGCATGTTAACCAATATCTATCTCAATAACTTTGTCTTAGAGCAAAAAGTAGTATTATAACACAAAAGAATATTTTGTCTCTTTTTCTAAAGATCAGACTCAGTACCTTTAAGGTATAAGAAGAAACTAAAATGAATGTTTTTCAGTAAAGACTTAATATAATAGGGTAACAATAAATTCAGAAAATCTATTTAGCAAAAATAGCCCACTTCAGCAATATTCCATGTGTTTATGACTAGACCTTCTTTATTTATCCAAGGAATTGTTTCACCAACCTTCAATATTGCTTCTTAGATTTTGAAAATCAATTTTTAAAAAATATCTAACATTTTCCAGAAAGTACTAAAGTTGTTTTTAGGAGTTAGCACATTTGTCTTTAGAGCCTGGGGAAACTAACTGCGAATTTACCTACAACTTTTATGGATTTATGCCTCCATTCTGAACAAAATCTCAAGAACATGGCTATTTTCTACCTAGAAAATGAAACTTTGAAAAGAATGTTTGATTAAGCTGACACAATTCTAAAGTAAACTTGGAAATAAATGTAACACGTTTTAGTGTGCCTTCTTTAACGGGAAATAGTTATTCTGCTTTGGCTCAAAAGTTTGAAATGCTCTGTAGAGCACATGTTTTTGGAGAGATGACCCTTGGGTACTTAGGATATAATCAATCCATCGACAGGCAAATGCATATTTTTAATGGTGCTATTCAATATGACATTTTACCTTTTACCTCAGATTTCTAGACTTCATATCATCATCATATGAACAATATAAACAACATAATACAATATTTCAACTAACAGTCTTCTCTTCTAAATGGAATGCTGATGCAGACCTGTCAGAAGTATTTTCCAAATTGTATTTTGTTACACAATTCAATTCAGTAACTATCAGTAGTTGGGCTAACTCTCAGAAAGCTCAAACTTCTATTTGGTCAAATTTCTTTGTAGTTTTTCTCATTTCTAATAACATAATTCTCATGTTCCAAGAATGTTTTCCCTTTAATTTTCTTAAATTGGGTAAAATCAGAATAATCACAATGCTAAACAATTTAAAGTTTCTTTCCATTTTGCCCCGAAGTTTGCCCTTTTTATCATTGAATTAGAATACTTTTCTTGGACACACTCAGGAATAATTAACTCATGAAAATACTGACTTGCCTGTAATAGTCCAAAATTGACTATAATGGCTACATAGAAATAATTTTCACCAGTTTTATATGATAACATCAAGTTCAGGTGGTTAAATATAATATTAATATTTTATTTTATGTTATGCCAGTTCATGTTAAGAAACACTTTGTCCATATGTATTACTTTTAATGATATTAATTCTTTAAGCTTCTTTTAAAAGTTTTAATAAAATAACATATATACATGATTTTAAAAGCATCTAATAAACAAACAGGCTGTAATAAAAGAATCTTGACCTTAATCCATAATGACAAATATCATTTTTGTTTTTAGTTCTTTAGATTATCAATTCTAATTTAATATATAATATGTCTGGGTCAATTTTTAATTTATTATACAAACATTATCTTTTATCTCATCTAAAATATATCAATCCTGCTCTTTTGTTATAAGTCCACTTCCCTTCTGATGCGTCTCCATAAAGTATTCTCAGTCTTTTCATTTGTAAAATCTGCATTTTCAAACATACTACAACTTCCATTCCTTCTTCCAAAATTATAGATATTATTTCTTGACTCCTCATTTTATCAGATGCAGATATTAGCACTTATCTTCTCCCTCATCCTCTTCCACTGTTTTCATTCCCATGTCCTAATCTCAGTGTTAGAAATATGTTATTGAATTTCCAAGTAAGAAAATATTTACATTATATTTTAACCCACAGTTTAATCTTCTAAGATTGGTTTACATTTTTACTGTTATTATTTCTTTGTTTTTGTTTTATTGTTGTTGTTTTTTATAAGTAAAAAAAAGAAGAGTAAAGATAATTTATTATCATAACCCTATAAACATTTTCAGTAAGAAGTCAATTAATGTGCTGTATGTTGGAGAACTGATCTTACCCAAAGAGAGTTCTCGGCCACTGGGAGGTTATCTTAAAGACCATGGAATGTTTTTCTTGATGGAAATGTCCTGGTTTGCCTAGGAGCTTTGTCCCTTGGAAAGTTTAACAATGTGATTTATGAGTGGGCTTTGAGACATGCCATATAAATACTGAAGACTAAAGCAATTAGTCTGAACCTTGAGCAGGTTTAGTCTAGAGACTAAAGATCAGCCACATGAACAGTATGTGATCAAGTCCTAATAAAAACTCTGGCCGTCAAAGGTGCAAGTGAAACTCCCTTTTGGCAATACTCTGTGTGCACTGTGTCTCATCATGGCCCGGAAAAGGTAATGCTGTCCTTGACTCCATAGGAAGAGGGTAATCAGAAGCTCCATGTTAAGACATTTCAGACTCTGCCCTTTTTCTCTCTTCCCTTGGTGGGTTTTAATTTATATTCTTTCACTATTCTAAGAAAAAACTTTAATAGTAAATATTACACTTTCCTGAGTTCAGTGAGTAAATCTAGTGAATTACTCAATCTGAGAGTGGCTGTGGAGAATCTCAACTTTTTACTCGGCTGGTCTGAGCAGAAGGGTGCTGGGGCTCCCAAACTCATGGTTGGTTTCTAAAGCGAGGGCAGTCTTATGGGGACTGTTCCTTTAGAATTTGCAGTTTGGCTAACACATGCCATATGCCATGATCACATTTTCTTCTCTAGCCTCTAGACACTACTATTATGCCAATGAAAGGTGATTGTTTCCATATTAAATGGCTTTTCTTATATACTCCACAAATTGTTCTAAATCATAACACATTATGGTTTATTTTTGCCATATTGGTGTCATCCTTTTTATATGTGTTTTTATGGAGTTTCTAGTTTCAATTAAGTCTAATATACTCTCTAGGTTTTGTCTGGGTCCAGTTTTGTCTAGTTCTCCCATTAATTTGTCCAAGATTGGACCTGAATTTAATATCTTTCCCTTTCTTAGTTTAACCACTTTGTTTTGTTAAAATAGATGCTCAAAGAATATATTAAAAATATTTTGCTGGAGATAAACTTTGTGTCTTTGAAAATATGAAAATAGTTTCATGCTGCCCTCATAATTTTTTGATAATTCGACTGAATATAAATTATAGATAAGAAACTATTTTTCCCTAGAACTTTGAAGACCTTGATCTATTGTCTTACTAGCTACATTTTACCTTTTCTATTATTTTTATTTTACCTTTTTAACATTTGTTTGCTTATTTAGGAGATTTCTTGACTTTATCTTCAGATCCTACTACTATATTTTCTTTCTCATTGCTTGATTCCCAGTATGGAGAACAGTGTTGGGTATAAGAATGCATTCAATAAATATTTATTGATCCTTTACTAACTGGATTTTATGCCTTTTTAGTATATCCAAATTATTATAATAACTTTATTACACAAACAAAATTTTTGTTTAATTAGAGAAAGGCAGGCTTCTTATACAAATAATTACTGGGATACCTGTACTTTCTTCTATTTTGCTTCTTTTCTTAATTCTACATATCTGTTTGGACCTATTCTTAGAATAACATCCTTCTGTTTGGCCACACCACTCTGAGAAATTTCTTTTTAGAATTTTGGGCAATTTAATGCCTCATTTTCTGCTATTATGATTACTGTGATCAATACCTAACAACACAGTCTTACAGCCAAAGGCTATATTATGTAGAACATAGGAGTTTCCATATTAAAATGGCTATTCTCAGATTTTCTTTATTATGGTATCCTTAAGTAAATTGCATTTCAAAATAAAACTAAAAAATCTAAATTCTACATGTATAATCTCAATAAATAGATACATTAATGTATTTATTCACTCATTCAGAAACATTTAATAGTGCATGAACAAAATAATATACAGGCACTAGGGGTACAAAGGTGAATAAGATATAATTATTAGTTTTATTGTACTATTTCCTAAAAGTATATTAAGTTATATAAGCATATAATAGATATATATAACAAATGAGTATATATAATTTATATTAGCAGATGTTACTATGTTTAAATATTGTGATGATATTTAATTTTAAAAAGGTTATTATAATTTTCTCAAAAAAGGAAATATCAGTGACTTCTACAGCCTATACCAAAACAAAAGGTTTGATTGTTAGAATGGCAGCAGCATAAAAGTTGAAATATTATATCACATTATTTGAACAGCCAATTAAAAATGTTATACCCATTAGAATTCATCATCCAAGATGATGAAAGTGTTCAGTGAGTCAGCCATTTAAATTCTATTACTTCAGAAAAGACCCAGAATTGCAGATTCAGCTTTATGTCTTTTTTTATGGTTAAAATTTAAAACCAATTAAAATTTGAAACAAAGAAAAACCCTCTTGTCTATAAATATATTGCCATTTAAATAGATGTTACACACAGAGCAGGCTCTTGATAAACAGCAAATGAATTATTAAAATGAAAAGTTAGGTACAAAAAAGAAATTGAGTTGCATAAAAAAATGCCTGGGGAATTAAAAGTAATCAACGTACATAAAAATTGGCATTAAGTATTTGTGATTCAAATTCAGATTTTTAACAGCAAATGAAAATCTCTTATCACTGACAAGAAAAGTCTTAACTCTGTGTATGTGTGGTTATGCATAATACTCAAATAATTTTTTTAGATAAATACCTTTGATTAAAAGTAATGTTTACTGTAATTAAGGTATTTCCTAGAACAGTAAATTATTTAATGAGGATAATAAGAATCTACTCACATAGAATAATGAGGTAGAGTTTCTAAAAGAAAACTATTTTAGCTTAAGAACTTATTTTCTAATATGTTACTTATTATATAGTTCTGCTACAATATATTGGACTATTAAATGTCAGTTTTATTTTTAGTAGATGTATAAGAAAATACTATTTTATAATAGTAATAATAACTTCTTTTGATAGGTATGTAAAAATTCATATCATCACAATTTTCTGTTTTGAAAACCAAGGTTAAATATAAAATAAACTGATTATGGTTATGATGGTTGGATTACAGTTATGGAGGTAAAGTAACAACATGCCCACCAAAATAAAATTAAAAAACTCAAAGTTTCATTTAAAAATTTGGTTAATGACTTTGGAAGACACTGAAGCAACCAAAACAGACACAATATTCCAGAAAAAGGAGAAACAACTCAAAAAGAGGAGCTGAAATTTTGCATCCACTTTATACTTCAGGACACTTGTTGATTTTGGACAAAGGGCAAGAAATTAAGGCTCTGGAAAGAGACTCAGGCATGAGCTGCTATTAAGAGGTTAGAAAATCGACAGAGGTATAACATTCTCCTCGGGCTAGAGAGAAGACAGTTAGAGACAAGAAGAGATTGCTAGGATTTTAGAGAGACATAGGGGTGATAAATTAAGTTCACTACCCCTTCTGTTTTCACAAAAAGGCATTCACTTAATTCTGAAGTGCCCCAGTGCTGACGGTTGAAAGAAACAAAAAGGCAGATTAATAGAATGTATTCATATTGAAGCATATGGAGAAATAAGGGTAAAGATTAGGAAATGATTGGTAATATATGAAATAAAGTTAAAAATGTCTAACTTATTTTTAACTGGAGTCCAGAGAAAGGAACAGAGAAAAAATAACATTTAAAGAAACATTGGTTAAAATTTTTCCAAACCCCAAAACTAACACCAAGCCACAGAAGCAATAAATTCTGTATACTCCAAGCAGTTATTGCAAGGAAATCTACATCTTGACACATCATAGCAAAACAAGCAAATGCCAAAGATAAAAAGAAAATTTCAATAGCAGCTATAAAAAGTAACATATTATCACTGTAGAAACAATATCACTGATGGCTGAATGTTCCTAGAAATATGGAACCCAGAAAACAATGAAAAATATTACCCAACGCAGAGTAAAAAAATTGCTGAGAGTTCTAGTCAGCCAAAATATTGTTACCGTTGCAGTGATCGGAGTTTCGGTAACACAGACACTTCTAGTATGTCCATATCTCTATAAATGGAAACAAAATAAAGATAATTTCAGACAAGCAAAAACTAAGGAACATATTATCATACCCATAGCTAAAAAAATACTAAAGAATGCTGTTCAGGTGTAAAGAAAAATCATTCTATATGAAAGTACAAGAGCCAAGAACAAAGACTGTACCTGAAAAGGTAAATGTGCCTAAATATATTGGATATTGGGTATACAAAACAATAATTATAATGTAAAAATTAAATATATGTAGAATTCAAGTGCATGAAAACAAAAAAGTAGGAAGATTTTAATATTATTGAGCATTACTTAAAGTAATAATTTATTTTAGGTAAAATAAGTCCAGATTCTATGTTTAATTTTCTATTGCAACCAGTAAATGAAATAATGTACATATAATAAACTTATCAAATAATTTAAAAAGTAATTCAAAGTAAGGCAGGAAAGTGGAGTATATACCAAAACAAACAGTAAGATGTTAGATATAAACATTGTATATTGTGAAACACTGACATAGTGGAGTCATTTTAAAATAGAGCTAGGACAGCCATTCCCGAAGAAATGCCTTGAATGTCACTCTTCAAACTTCTGGAATGTTTGAACTGGAAAAAATAACCTTTGGAATGAGCCGGACACTCTATTTCAAAAAACTGTTTGTAAATCTAACAGGACAGCAGATATCTTGACTACCGGGCTGAAAATTAAAGACATTCTTTAGAATTAGCACTACCATGTACAGTTAAAGAATAAGCATATTAGCACCAAGAGAAATTCCTTCCTTCTATTCATGTAATTATTTCCCTTCACTTTTTCATAAAAATCTTTGCTGTCACGCACTGATCAGACCGGTAATTGAGTTTCTGCCTGAATCAGTGCTTCCCAAATAGGTATTCTTTTTTATCTCAAATAAATGCCTGCTGCCTCTCACTTTGGCTTTTTTATTTTTTGGTTAACAGTATACATATATATGTAATTATAAATAAAACCAAATAAAAAGTTAAGATTTTCAGACTAGAATTTTAAAAAGAGGAGTATACATTCCTTAAGAGACACATCTTAAGTACTTGTGGACATAGAAAGACAAAAAATTAAAGGATGCAAAAAATATAATTCCATGAAAACATTAACTGAAACAAAGTTTGCATATCTACATTAGTATATACATAAGCACACGCACACAGACTTTCAAGCACTGTGTTGTTACTAGGTGGAAAAAAATAAAGGGACATTTTATAATGATAAAGGTGTATATCCTTCAGGAAAATAGAACCATTTAAAATCTATTTGCACACAATAAGTTGGCTTCAAAATATTAAGTAAAAATTATAATAACTGGAGTAGAAATAGATAAAGCTACGTTCATAGTGGAAAATGCCAATACACCTTTTCCAAAAGTGATAAAACAAGAAAACAAATATTAGTAATAATATAGGAGATCCGCACGCAAAATTGACAAATTTGACCTAATTGCAATATATAGAACCTGAAAACAACAAAAGAATACACATTCCTTTCGACTATACATGCTATATATTCCAAATTTGACACTGCTTCTTCAATGAAGCAAGTCTCAAAAGTTTTTATAAGATTGTAATTATTCAGGATATGTTCTTTGACCACAGCTAAATTAATCTGAAAGTTAATAACAAAAACAAGACTAGATAATCTAAACTGTTTAGAAACTAAGTAATTGATTCCAACATAAAAAAAGTCTCATAATGAAAAAAAATTATGAATAAGTCACTATTTTTTTTTAAACTAAGTGATAAAAAAGAAGCGCTTCATAGCAAAATTATAAGACTCATTTCATGTGGGACTTATATGGTAATTTAGAATATGAAAACACATATATTAGAAACAAAAACCCAAAACGATATGTGTCTATCTCAAATAAATTTTAAAAAGCTAATTAACCCAAACACAATGTAAAGAAGGTGACAAATATAAATTAGTGAAATACGTAGTAGAAAAATTAACAAAATTAAAAGTTTTTTAAGACAAAATTAATAGAATATTAGCAAGATTGATGAAGAAAAATATGCACAATTAACATATACAAGGAATGAAAAGGGGTCCATCACTACATATTTTTGATATTAAAATTATGTAGGATAATATTAATAATTATACAGCAATAACTTTAAAATTTTCAGTTAAATAAAAAAAATTGCAAGAAATACGCAAGTTATAAAAGTAAAAAAGAGGTAGAATACTGAAAATGCTTTGTGTCTATTTTAAAATTGAATCCACATTAAAAAGATGTGGATTCAGTTTTAAAAAGATCTCTAGGCTCTAATCAATTCCCTTAAAAAGATCTCTAGGCTCTAATCAATTCTCCGGTAAAGTTTTTCAGATACATAACGACAAGGAACAACAACTTTTCTGTGGACAGAACCAATGTATAGAGAAATATTTCTGTACCTATTTTATGAGGGTGGCAAAATCTTATCATCAAACATGACA
>NW_011888929.1:1026768-1048329 GCF_000151845.1 Pteropus vampyrus
AGGAATGAAAAGGGGTCCATCACTACATATTTGTGATATTAAAATTATGTAGGATAATATTAATAATTATACAGCAATAACTTTAAAAATTTCAATTAAATAAAAAAATTGCAAGAAATACACAAGTTATAAAAGTAAAAAAGAGGTAGAATACTGAAAATGCTTTGTGTCTATTTTAAAATTGAATCCACATTTAAAACTTTCCTTAAAAAGATCTCTAGGCTCTAATCAATTCTCCAGTAAAGTTTTTCAGATATATAAGGACAAAGAACAACAACTTTTCTGTGGACAGAACCAATGTATAGAGAAATATTTCTGTACCTATTTTATGAGGGTGGCAAAATCTTATCATCAAACATGACAACACAACACAGAGTAAGTAGTAAGTATTAGTAAGTAGAATAGAGAAATATATTAAAAGGATAATGCTTCATAACCAAGTAGAGATAATACTGAAAAGTTTGGTCACAGGTCAGGCAATGTAACTAACCAAATCAATAGAAAAAATAAAAAAAAGAGGAGAGAAATGATGATTATTTCAATACATGAAGGTACTGATAAAATTCAACACTTATTTAAGTTAAAACCACTCAGCAAACTAGTAATGAAAAGAACTTCCTAATCTGATACAGAATTTTGTGTTAGCATGCTTCTAAAATAGCTGCCAGTGATCTCCACCTTGTGGTAATCTTTTCCTTGCGTGAGGGCATGGACTAGTAGTTTCTAAAGAACAAACTATGGTAAAATCAATGGAATGCTACTTCCAAGGTTAAGTTTTAAAGAATCTCTTTCTCACACATTCTCTCAATCTACCTTGCTTTCTTACTTTGATGAAGACAGCTACTATTTTCTGGGTTGCCTTATGAAGAGGCCCAAGTACCAAAGAAATCCACCCAATGTCCAGTGAGAAACTGAGGCCCCCAGTCCAACAACCATGAAGAACTGAATTCTGCCAACAAATATTGAGTAAAATTGGAAGCGGAGCCTGCCTAGGCTAACATTTTCAGTGCAGACTTGAGAGACACTTGAGCTAAAGGACTCAGCTAAACCACACTCAGATTCCTGACACCAGAAACTGAGAGAAAATAATCTTGTTAAGTCATTAAGTTATCTATTGCTATTTCTTAAAATGCCAATCAATAACTAATTCAAGTATCAAAAAATTTCAATAATTGTTGAAAGTTTTATTCCTGTTTAAGAAGAAAACAAGAATACTTGTTATGACTACCTTTTTTAGAGAACTTAACAATAAATGTAATAAAAAGTATTCATAACGTCTACTGTGAAAAACCACAATACATTTTGGAAGGAATTAAAATACTATAGAAATGATAGAATAGACCTTGTATAGGTTATAAGAATCAATCTTTTAAGAATAATAATCTTCCCTAAAATGATCTATAGATTCATTGAAATACCAATCAAAGGTGCAGGTTGATTTTTGAGATACTGACATGCTGAATGTGTTTGTCATCTTACAAAAGCCCTCTCAGCTCACTTCCCATCTATTATTTTCTTCTTTCTCTATTCTTTATCAAGGCCTGTGTTGCCCATGAAATTTCTTAAGATCACCCACAGCGATTACTGCTTCAACTGGCACTCATTCTTAAGTGCTCTAAAGCTTCCCCACTGTGTGAAAGCCACCATGCTGTGACAAACCAACCATGCCCGACTCTCCTCTGATGTACTAGGGTCCAGGGGGTATCAAGTCCTGTCATTTTTCACAGATACCCAGTGCTGGATTCTGTATCATGATTCAAAAGCTTACCATTTAGATTTAGGGGCAATTATTAAAATGTATATGAACAGAAACTTCAGTATTTAAAAATAAAACAAACTAAAAAACAACAACAACAAAAATCTCCAACACATATAGTCATCCCTTATATGTGGGGAATTGGTTCCAAAACTTATTTAAAATGGTGTAATATTTGCATATAACTTGTGCATGTTTTTCTGTATACTTTAAATCATTTCTAGATTACTTCTAATACTTAATACAGTGTAAATACTATGTAAACAGTTGTTTTACTGTATTGTTTAGGGAATAATAACAGAAAAAGTCTGTACATGTTCAGTACAGAAGCAACCACAGTAGGCCTAACTACATAGTATACATCAGCCACGATGTAATGTTATTATTTTTTTAAATATTTAATGTAGATCTGCTGTTGGGACCTATATCTGCAGATTGAAACCAATGGATATGAAGGACCGACTGTAAAATCAACACCATAGGTAGGTTTTATGCATTTTGTAAAAAATATGAATTTAGATAAATTAATATTTTGAAATGTTTAAGTACATTCTGACATTTCAGGACTACAATTGAAAGGTTGTATGTGTGGATTCTATATGTAAATATTTATAGAAATTTTTCAGTGTTAATTTGCTATGATGTTCGTTCATTTTTCATTATCATTATATTTCATATTGTACTACATTCAAAAGTTGAACCTAAAAAGAAAGAATTAAAAAGTAGCAAAGGAAAGGGGTTACTAACTTTAACATTTGAGATCAAAATATAAAAGCAATAAATATTCTAGAATTTCCCTTTTGATACAACTGAAATAGTATCAATTCTGGGGAATGCTGTGTACATAAAAGCAACTCATTATTACTGTATTAATTACAATTTTAATCATGTTAGAAATTAGATGAAAATAATTATAATAATGTAAGATTTAAAGAATAAAAGTAAATTATAATAACTGTTATTCTAAGGAAGCATTAACTTATTTTTATAAGACATGCTTAATGAAAATAAAATTGTTGAGTATATAAAAATATGTATGACTGGAGAAGGCTGGCATAGAGTAGTTATGCCAAAGAAGAATTTTACAAACTGTCTATCCCAAGAAACTTTTCTGGAATATCTCATTTGTCAAATTACTTGAAAATATCAAAACTGACTGATAAGACACTTTGTGACCAAAGGGTAAAAATTTACAAGTTATTAGGTTTTTCTTAACAGGCTAAATTATTCAAAGGTCAGTATAATTGTAACTCTTCAAAATAGACAAATAATGCTAGGGTTGAAACAAGAAAAAGTTATCAAGAAAGGATAGCCTATACCGTGCTACAAACTTGTGTGAAAGGAATCACTATAAATGAAACTTTTTGAGGATATTTCATTAGCAGTACTTAGCAATATTTATATTTCCAAAAAAGCCAGCTATTCCAGTAAACTCACTAACAAACACAGTTTCAGAGCTAAGAGACTGTCAGGCCCACCATGAAGCACTGTACTAGATGTTCCCTCAATGAGGGTGACCCATGAGGAGAGTGAATTGGGGCTGAAAATAAGTTTTCACACCTCTCACACAGTGATGTGTTGTCAGGTGTAGGCCCACTTCCAAAAGAAAGTGTGTATCCTTAGAATTAGCTAAAAGGTGCAGGCTAATGGTTGCTATGGGGGATATCATAAGTGTGTTGTATGTATGTGTGTATGTTTGTGTGTGTATTATAAATGATTAGAGATGAATTTAATTAGTTGCAAGGTCTATTTCAAATATTTAGCATATACATACAAAAAATAGTAAAGAAAATCTGAGTATCTAATAAATTAGGAAATAATGCCTTGATGATTATTCACTTCTGAAAAATAAAGGGGGAGATACTTCATCAAATGATAATTTACAGAGTGTATAGTTCACTTAACTTCTCTTTCTCTCCTAAGCCTGCTTGTGACATCTACAAATGTTACAAATGACATGAGCTTAGTTAAAATATTCCCTATTGTCTAATGAATTGCTAACTTAGCCTCTCTCTATTTTCTAGATGAAAAGATACAAATTTTATTTAATTCTTTATATAAAATTATATTTCTTCTATGTCATACTCTATAGGGCTAGAAGAAATTCAGTCTTGATAACTAGATCTTTGTTTCTAGGTCTTGAAAATGTTTTCAGAAGCCTTCTGAAATTTAAGGCTTTATGAGTCTCTCTGGTATTTTATTTACATTGGTTAAACTGATATATTCATTGTCCATGCCACGATGACTTCTGAAAGGCAGACAGTCAGGTGTATAGCTGTGTGGCGATGTAGATCTTCATTACTTTTGTTTTAACGATATAGTCACTTTTCCAAACAAGTTTGTTTTCTATATAGACATTCTTCTCTGAGGCCCTACCATATCACTAAGGACCTATGAAGTGGTGGGACACAGCTAATTCTGGAACCAATGAGTCCCCACATCGCCTTTTCAAACCAGGGAATGCACTTCTTCCCCAAGTAAGGTCACGAGTATAGTCTTTGTCGCCCTGATTACTCATTAATCTCCCTTTCCATTCTGAAGAAAAAAATTGTGTTCAATCTTCTCATGAAGAGTTGGAAACTCAAAGAGTTAGAAAAACAAATACTACAAAGAGAACCTTTTCAAGAAAATTTGTTTCTTTAAAATGATGTAAATGTATTCCAAATCAAAAGAGATGACATAATTTGCTATTGTCTTATAATAAGTAGGAATAAAATTTAAAAAAACCACAAAATAATATCTTAATAAATTATCTTGTCATCTTTTACAGTAAACAATTTTTTTGCAAGGACAATTTTTTATTCTGAGATTATTCTATTTTTCTTTGCTTTTTTTTTTTTAAAGAGCAGGATATAAAGTAAACTTCTTGGATCAATACCTCTTTCACGTAGTTTCTAATCACTTCAGAGCTGTTTTCATTTGTGTTCCTTGTTTCACTGAGTATAAGCCTCTAAGGGTAAGCCATGGTATTTGGCCCCCAGTCCAGTACCTCCAACCAATTCCATACAGTCATAGAAGTCTTCTCAGTTTTTGAACCTACAAATTGAAGAAGGACTGTGTGTTGTTTAAATTTGAGGATCCCTTTTCCATCTTTCCCTGGAGACCTACTGTTAGAAGGCAGAGCAAGAACAGTTCTGCCATAATGACGATTAGGCTTTCCCAACAAAAGCATTCATCATTCAGTGAGTGATTCAGCCATTTTTCTCTCCTCTCTCATGACTGGCCTTGATTAATTTGGAGATCCACAATAGTGGTGGCACCTTGATCCTTCTTTTGATGTGCAATGACTCTGCCCCTTATTTTGTAGATATATTATAAAGGTTCAATATATAGTCAGTGAATAAATGGATGGATGGATGGATGGATGGATGGATGGATGGATGGATGGATGGATGGATGGACGAATCGATAGATAGATGATCCAGGATGAAGAATATCTGTTGGGTACTTATTATAAAGAGAGTAAGCAGTCATTGTCACCTGAATTAGTGTGCCACAAAATGCATAAACATCTGGAGAAAATAACTTGAATCCAATATTCTGCAGGTAAAACCTAGCTTTCATTAGAGTTTCTATCAAGCAAATATAAAGCGCAACTAGAAAATGATTTGTGCTGAAGGATAGCAGATTATGCCACCTCAAAACATGCCACTTTGTTATACTGATTATTTTGAGATGTAGGCATTTGGGAAACAGTGAATGAAGAGAGAGGCTTTCTCTGAACTGATGTCATTTGCCTAGACAGATCCTTCAAAAGAAATTCAGTTGTTAGAAATCCTCTCCATGGGAGTTTCATCAACCAGAAAGATTGATGAGGACACTAGAAGTCAACATCATACCCAGACAAACTGAACAACTATCACACTTCCCATCTATTCTTATAAAAGTCCATTAATCTCTCCTAAGAATAATGTACTCTTTCCTAACATACCTACATTACCGCCCCCTTACTCTATTAAGATGGTATTAAATCCTGAATCTTAATTACTCATTTTTTCTCTTTCTTCCATATACACAGGAGGTATACATGTTACTAAGTTTGGTTTATTTTTCACTTGTTAATCTATTATTAAGGAGTCTCATCTAAGAACTCAGAAGGGTAGAGGACAAATTATTTTTCCTCCCTTATCTTGTTTTAAATTCATCCAGAGGGAAAAAAAATGGTCTGTTCAACACCAATTTAACATCTATCTTTATTAGCTAAAATTTTTTTAGATACCCAAGGGCTCAGTTTCGTAGGTGTGGAGGAAAGACTATTTCATGAAGTGGCCACTGCTGGACCCTTGCTCTAGATCCAGTTAGATCTGGGGCAGAATAGAGTTTGCTTTACAAAAGTCCTCTCAAAGAGAATCCTCTGTGCTCTATGTCATGCTGGAATAGGCCATTGACCTGCCAATGCCAAGCATGATAGACATTTTCTCCTCATTGGGGTGGGTCATGCCCCAGTACCCCTATCCATCCTGCCCTGTCCCATATAAAACTCTTCAGCACCTGCTGTGCAGCCCAGAGGATATCCATGGCTTCTCACTGCCACCCAAGAAATGCCTGGTATGTAATAATAGAGTTGTCAGCGTCTTCCTCTGGTCTCTCAGCCCCAGGAAGTTTTACCCAACAGAAGGGTAATTTTCATTACAGTGTTCAATACAGTATAGGATATGTCAGATGACACCATGGGAAAAAAAAAATCTTAGTAGCTAAATACAATATAGTACATGTCTCTCTCAACTACATCCAAAGCTGAGCAATCAGAGGCTCTGCTTCATGTAATCATTCAAGGTCTCATTCAGATGCCACCATCCTATTTCTGCAAACATGCAGCATCTTCCAGCACCATGATGGGGGATTATGTGCTCACTCTTAAACTGATGCACATCATTTCCCCTCATAGATCACTGGCCAGAGCTAGTCATATGGCCCCCAAAAGTTATAAGAGGTCAGGGAAGTGAATTCTTTCTTTGCTCCCAGAAGGAGAAGAGAACTTCTCATAAATAGGCTCCAGATGTGAAGTAGATCATTATATTACTATGCTTATATACCTGAATACATTCCTCAGCATTAACTCTTCCATGCTATCTAAGTTGTACAAGTTACTTGATTTCCCTGAATTTGCTTCCCTATCTAAAACTGGGAGTAATGAATTCATATGATCATTATGATGAATACATAAAACAATGAAATGTATGAAGATCTGACACATAGAAACTTTTCAATGAATAGAAGCAGTCGTAGCTATATATTAGGTTTACCTGGAGATCTTAAAAAATGATGCCTGTATAAGGCATATAAATGTGTAATCACTATGCTGTATACATAAAACTAATATAATTTTGTATGTCAACTATAACTGAACAATAAATTTTAAAAATGGTCTTAAAAATAACACTTTAAAAAGTAATAATAGTGATGTCTGGCCCTACCCTTAGATTTTTACAGGGGTAAAGCCAAATCATTGTTATTTTTTAAAGCTACCAGTTTATTTCAGTATAAAGTAAGGATTAGTACCTCTCTGGTAAGATGAAGAATAAAATAGAATTATATGGTTTATTTTAATTAGTTCTCTTTCTCAGAGTTTCTTCGCTTTTTAAAAATATATAACTCAACAACCCACTACATAGTTTAAAGGAGAAATAATCATATTATTTACAGTGAAATATTTTGCTATTATATTTTAACAATCACATTCATTCTTACAGTAGACAAGAAAGGAGATGATACATAAATTATATTTTTCTTGTGGTGGAGTAAGAACAAAAAAATTCATAGAACTATAACATCCAGCTATAAAGTAGCTAAGTAAAGCATGAGGATCACCTTGAAGTGCAATATCTATTTCAAACTAAAACAAGAAATCCAAGTTACTTTTTATATATATCCTTAATAAAAGATTTTCAGAACACTTCATTGATAGATATATTAATAAAAAAATTTACCTTAAAGTCTATAGTGATACCAACAACAAGAGCGAACATTGTGTGGAATGCTAGGGAATCAAAAGTACAACTTGAATACTCATTCACAAAGTAAAAATGCTACTACATATTTTGTTAAAGAGGGAGAAACAAAGCATTGTTGGCAAAAGTACAAATTACACTCTAACATAGCAATATGGAAAGCCATGTTAAATTATAATTCTGCACATAATAACATGATTGATGACACTTCACTCCCTTAGTTACTTTTTGTATGCCATTAAAGATTATAAAGCATATACCTACATACCATGGCTGGCATATTTATACAAACCATCTCCATCATCACATCCATGCTACACTTTCATGCTTGCTTCAAGTTACCATTAAGACATTGTGAATGAGCAAATTATTCAGAGTATGAAACTATTTTCAGTGGAGTATTTATATGAGGACATAACTTCCCAGCCTGAGGTAAAAGATGACAAAATACACACCACGTATATTTCTTTTCCTTCATTAATCATTTTTGGATTTAAATCAACAAGTGTACTGAACATTTACTACAGCCAAAGCACCATATTTATTATTTTATTGTTCTTAAATATTTGTTTATTGAAAACTTCTTAAAGGGTTATTGTACATATTTAAAGTACACAAATATATATATTTATCCATTTATGAATTTATTTATTTAAAACATTATATATATTTAAAGTACATAAATAAACATTTAACTATTTAGCAGTAAATATTTATTGAATATCTGGTATATTCAAAGCACTGCCTTATGTTCTAAGATATTGTGTTTTGTGCCATTTTGGGCATTGTTTTGTTTTGTTGTTGTTATTCTTTCAATTTTTATCTATATTATTGGGATGGTGAAACAATAGAAAAATTACTAACTTAATCATAGAGACATAAAGGTTAATTCAAGTAAACATGAAACATTTTACAGCAATAACATTGTTTGTGTATGTAGGGAAGGGTAAAGGTAAAGTCTGAATAATCCTTAAACTTTTGAGTCAGTTTATAAAATAATAGCAAGCTATTGTTATTATTATTTATATAAAGATATTGTATACACGCTTGTGAAAAACAAAACAAAAATATAAAATTAAGTAACATACATGTATATTATATCTAATTAAATTTAATCATTACAGTGAGAAAGATGGAAAAGTAATTATGAATAGAAATGATAAATACCAGCATTACAAATGATATATTATGATGGTATGACAGGTTTAATTTTTCATTTGTGTATCTGGGAGGCAATCAGGTGCAATTGTTAAAAGAAAAGTTTTCAAAACCATTCAGATGTGATTAATAATTCAGTTGCTCCTTAGGGGTCTTTAGCTTTGGGCACGTTATTTGAAATCCTTGTGCATCAGGGGACTTAATTATACAATGGAGATCATAGTACTATCTATTGCATAACATTGTGAAGATTAAAAAATGCAGTTCTTTAGACTATAGTATATGGTCAATACATAACTGTGGATAATAATACAATAAAATAATAATAATGGAACAAAGTAAATTTGAAGCTAGTAAATAGGGAAGAAAAACAATGTGGACACTTAAGCATTTGTAACTTCAAGCAGTAAAAGTAAAAGTTTATTGCCATGGACCTCTTAAGGAGTGAAGACTCAAATTTAGAGAGTCTAGTTAAAGAAAAGCAATAATTATTATAATAAAATGTTAGATAGAAGGTATCGTTTTAAAAATTCCCATAGCTAATATTATTAAAACAGTCATAAGTTGACTAATATTAATGCATTTGCACTGTTTTTACATATTTCAAGATGAATTGAGACTTTAGAAACCTTTTCAAGACTACCACTCCTTTCCATTTCAAATATGCTATATTTAAAAGAAAACCATTATTTTTTAAAGAATAGAAAAGTAAACATTAAAAAACATGATTTTGGTAAAATGGACAGTATATGCTGATATAGTTTCTGTCTTCAACCTTGAGAATAATTAATGTCCATGTCTAGAATAGAGAAAGTTATTTTCAGTGGAACCAGTATTGATTTTCTTAAAAGATTCAGAATGTTATTTTCAAGGGCTCTATTGTCTTTTTTTCCAAAATTATATATAGATATAGCTTAAATTTATGCTCCTTAGCCTTCTGTTTCTCTTTTGCTGTTTAGTGCCTGTTTGATAACTAAGATTGGGCTTCATGTCTCTGAGAAAACTATTCTTCAGATTTACACGCAGCTACTTCTAAAATGTGTGACTACAGAGCAGTGTTAAAGGTAAATAACTCTTATTACGTGTTCTTAAAGATTTTTTTAATATAGTACAAACCTAGTGCTATATTGAAATAATACATCATAATGGCATTTTAATTTTTAAAGAATATTCGGTAGAATTATGGTTAACATGTTAGACTGAGCTGGTTGTCTTTCAAATTTCCATTTTAAACATATAGAAAGTGACAAAATATAATCAACATTAATTTAAAATAATCAAGGGGGGGGGAAACAAGAAAGAAAAATCTGATTCCAGCTACAGAGAGGAATATTTTTATTTACACCAACCATAATATTGATATAAAGAATTCATATCAAACAATATATAATAAAAAAGCCAGGTTGGGAAACAGATGTATAGCTCTTCTTCAGTATAGATTTGGAACCAAATCTCACAAATCTAGAAAACAAAAAGGCTGTATCATTGTAAAAGAGAGATTAAAAATATATGGCACATTGGCTCAAGGATATTAAATAGACATAAGGCACTGACCTGGGACTATAAGTTAGTAAGAGGTAACTGAAAGCAAAGAGTATCCCAATCCCTATTTCTAGGAGATGCAAAATATCTAAGCAAATAAATTATCACAAAACTGGTCTAAAACATACACAATAATATAACTTAAAAAATTATATATTTACTACTCCATCTTGCATTTCTGCAAGGTGAATGTTTCTTCACTCATGGATGTACTTTCTCTATGTTAAAAAATAACAATGACACAACTATAGCAAGTTAATACTACTTTAAAAGCTTGCACACTTATAGCAGAAGACATTTATGAAAATGCTGATAGTAACATTTTTTATTAATAACAAACTAGAAATAATTCAAAATTAATCAAAAGTATACTAGGTACATAAATTACGATGTTTTCATATAAGATATTACTGTATAGAAACAAAACATAAGCAACAACTTCAAGTAAGAACATGGATTAATATTACAAACAATATTAAGGAAACATTATGGAATAATATTGAGGAAAGACTGCATATTGCATAAATCTAGTTATATAAAGATTTTTTTTTAACGTTAAAACTAAACAATAGAGTTTAGGGATGCAGAATTATGAGGTAATTTTTTTAAAAAATTAAAAAAGATGGTTACCACATAGGGAATCCTATGTGGTAAATCCGAGGAAACTGAGTGATTGGGTTGTGATTAAAAAATGTAAATGATAGTAACCTAGAGCTTTTAAAAGGCAGTAATGAAGACTGTCAGTTTTGGGAGAATGAAGTAAGCACATTTTCCCGTTTCTCTTGCTAAGCCTTAAACATTGTATATAAAACAAACATAAAAAGACTCTTTAAAGTTGGAAAAAAGAAGGCTTTTTTCCTTACCTGCTAGGGACATGGGCACTGGAGAGAAAAAGGTTAACTCCCTGGATTTTCTTTTTGTTTCATACATCTGGAACTTGCAGGTAAGAAACCTGGAACCTGTAAATGTCAAAAGGCAGACAAAAAACTGTCTAACAAGAAGTGCTCTCTCTAAAAAGGAGCAAGAAAGGACAAACCAAGCAATACGGAAAACTTTTCAATAATAACCACTCTACTCCAGTCAAATACCATAGAAAAAACGCCGATCCCATTCCTATTTGACCTAGAAAAGGCCAAGTGGGAAACTTAGACTTCTGTCCTTGTAAAGTTATAAAAAGTCACCCCAATCTCTGTGGGGTTTTGTCAGAGAAGGTCAAGTAGGGATGGGTGATAATAAACCCTCCCATCTTATGGTGTCAGTGGACACCAGGTAGTGTCCTCTACTCCCACACATCATGAGGAGTGTTCTACCTTAGGAATCGAGAGATTATGAATGGAGAACTTTTGTACCTATCTGGCAGTAACAGGTGGTTCCTCCTAGTTTCTGGACAGAGTATTGTCAGAGAAATCCAGCTAAAAAAAAAGTTTAAATAAGTTCAAGAACCTCATAACATAATATGAATATTTTCAGGTTTCAATTGAAAATATTCATCATATCAAGAACCAGAAGAATCTAAAATTGAATGAAAAAAAGACAATAAATATATGCCAAGATTGAGATGACAGAGATATTACATTATAAAGAATTTAAAATATCAATGCTTCAACAAGCTTTTATGAATATGCTTTAAACAAAAACATAAAATGACATCAAAGAAAGAGAAGGTCTTGGCTAAAAATAGAAGACATAAAGAACCAAATGAAAATTTTGAAACTGAAAAGTAGAGAAACCAGAATATACAGTTCAGTACTGTTCGACATTAGAATGGAAGACCCAGAAGAGAGCATTAGTGAACTGGAAAAACAAAAAAATAAAAAACAAACAAATGAAAACAATAGAAAGCACTCAATCTTAAGAACAGATTGAAAACAGATAGACCAAAAAAAAAAAAAAAAAAAAAAAAAAAATAATAGAGCTTCAGGAACCTTTGACGCTATAACAAATTACCTAATATTTGTATCATTGAAGTCCCCAAAGATCAAGAGAAAGAGTGTCATGGTGAAAAGTACTCAAGAAATGATGACTGAAAACACTCAAATTTGTCAATAGACATAAACCTACAAATGCAAGAAGCTGTGAAAGCCCCAATGTGAATAAACATGAAAATATGCACCAAGACACATCATAATCAAACTTGTGTATGTGTGTTTCTAAACAAAGAAAACATCCTTAAAACAAGACAAAAATGAAACGTACGAGACCTCATCTGTAGAGGAAAAGCAATGTGAATGGCAGTGGATTTCTCACCAGAAATCATGGAAGTCAGAACTCACAGAATATCTTTCAAGTGCTGACAGAAAAGAATTGTCAACCACAACTTATATTACAAAAGTATACTTCATCAATGAAGGAGAAATTAAAACATTCTCGGTGGAAAAAAAAAAAAAAGAGTTTTCTGCTAACAGACCTATGCTAAAGCATGGCTAAAGGAAGTTCTCAAAACAGGAAAAGATAAGCGAAGAAACCTCAGGACACCAGGAAGACAAACAAAAATCATGGTAAGCAAAAATATGGATAATACAATAAGCTGGCTTTCTTTTCAATTTTCTAAATTCCTGTTTGATAGTTGAAGCAAGAATTACAGCACTATGTGATGTGGTTCTATATAGAGAGGAAATATTTGATAATTATATTGTAAATGGGATATAGTAAAGGAATGTAAAAAGAGGTAAGGTTTTTCTCCCTTCAAACTGGTAAAATGATAATGTTAGTAGACTGCGATATGTTTTGTATATATAAGGAAATATTCTAAAAAATGTTCAAGTATGAAAGTAGAAAAACAGCAATCAAATAAACAAAAATCAGGAAAAGAACAAAATGAAAAACAATCTTAAAGTAAAACATTAATACATTAACTATAATTAATACATTAAATATAAATAGTATAGCTATGTAATAGAAATTGGCAGGATATTTTTAAATGACCAACAATATGTGCTCTACAAAACACTAACTTCAATTATATAATATAAGCAATTTATAGTCTATAAAGGAAAAGCATATAAAAATATGTCTTACAAATATTAACCCAACAAAAGGCGTGGCTACATTAATACCAGAAAAAATAGACTTAGGAGCAAAGAAAATTATGAGACAGAGAGGGATATCACACAGGTTAATTAGTTGACCCTAGAAGACATGGCACTCCTAAAAATTTATATACCAAATGACACAGCTGCAACACATGAAGTGAAAGCTGATAGAACGAAAAGAAGGAATAAAGTCACAACTGCAGATATCAAGACTCTTCTCTCAACAATTGCTAAACAAAGAGGAAATTAGCAGAGATTTCAGACAACTCAACAGCACTATTAACATACAGGATAAAATAGAACACTCCATCCAAGATAGAGCAGAACACACACTGTGGTTTTCAGGTGCTCAAGAAACATATAAAAGCATAGATCATACACTGGGTCATAAAACAAACCTCAACAAATTTGAAATAATTGAAATCATATGAATTGTGCTTTCCAACCGTAATGGAATCAGACTAGAAATCGATAAAGTTAAGATAACAGGAAAACCTCCTAAACTTTGGAAAATAAATAACAGACTTCTATATAATCCATGGGTCAAAGGAAGAACTCTCAAAGGAAATTAGAAAATACGCTGAGCCATATGAAAATATAATGCAGCATATAAAAATGTGTGGATCATAGCTACAGCAGTGTTGAGAGGGACATTTATAGCTCTAACAGCATGTATTAGAAAAGAGGAAATTTCTCTAATCAATTATATAAGCTTGAACCTCAAGAACCTAAAAAAAGGCAAAGTAACCCCAAAGCAAGGAGAAAGAGGTTAAGTAATAAAAAGCAGAAATTGATTAGAAAGAAAAACAAATGGAGAAAAATCTATGAAACAATGAGCTTGTTCTTTGGAAAGATCAATAAAGTTGACAAATATCTAGTAAGACTAACAAATTAGGAAAGAGAAAAGATACACATTATCAACAGTGGTAATGAAGCAGGAGATATTATAGTCATTTTAGTAATTAAAAATTAAGGAAAGTCATAATTAAAATTTTTTCAAAACAGAAATTTTCAGGTTTCAATGGAGAATTTAACTAACTATTGAAATAGAAATTACCACAAACTCTACACAGTCATTTTAAGAAATAGAAGAAAAAAGGATATTTCCTAATTCATTTTTGAAGCTGCTATAACCAAAGTACAAAAAAGAAAAAAAAAAAAAAAGCAAAGAAAAGAAAACTACAGGTCAATCTCTCATGGATACAGATGCAAAACTCTTTATAAAATATTAACACGTAGAATTTAGCAACATATAAGAAGAATTACATAAATGATGAAGTAAGTTTATTCTGAGCATGCAAATCTGCCTTAATTGTAAAAAAAATCAATCAGTGTAGTCCACCATAGTAACAGGCGAAAGAGAGAAAATCACATGATCATATTAATCGATGCAGAAAACTCATTTAATGAATACTGGATTCATTCATTATAACAACTCTTAGGAGAATAGAATAGAGGAAAACCTTAACTTGATAAAGAACATTTACAAAAACCCTACAGTTAATATACTCAATGGTCAAAAGATTGAATTCTTCATTGAAAGACATTTGGTCCTGTCCAAGACATCCAAGAACACATTTGGTTCCTGCCAAATGGTCCTTGATATTTGGTCCTGTCCAAAACATTGATGCTTAGAAAACATACCTGAGTTCAAGTAGCCCATAATGAGTATTTTTACTTTTGATTTACAAGATTAATATATAAAAATATTTTATTGGTCCAATAATTGTGTTCTGGCTGCTTATTGCCAAAAATAATCCTTTATTTCCTTGGCAGCTTAACTGGCAATGACACGTGGGGTGAGGTAGATGACTTGGCATAGTCCAAATGTCTCTGTGGACATTTCGAATATGATCAAATATAAAGGCCCTTTTGACATGCAACAAATGTCTCCATGAATGTTTTGAACAGGACTGAATGTCTCTTAAACAAATTATTTCCACCAAGATCAGAACAATGCAAGGACAACATAGTACTTGAAGTGTCATTCAATGCAATAAGGCAAGAAGAGGAAATAAAATGCATACAAATTAAAAAGGAAGAAATAAAACAGTTCCTATTTTCAGATGACATCATTGTTTATAGAGAAATTCCCAGCTAATCTAGAATCTAAAAATCAAAATACTCCTAGGACTCGTGAATTCAGCAACTTAAGAAAATACAAGAGAAATATACAAAAATCCATTGTATTTCTAAATATTAGCAATGAGTACATGGACACTGAAGTTAAAACTACAATCGAATTTATAATTGATGCACCAGAAGAAGAGTTTAAAAATATAATTTTAATAATTAAAGTTTAAAGCAATAAATATACAAAGGTAATCAGTAACTGGTGTATATGGGGGAATCACACAATGTATGTATAGTGCTTCTATGAAGAAAAATTTTAAACTTTCATGTAATCAAAACCACTATAAAGTTTTTTGAGGAAATTGATAGGATTAATATAAAGTGTAAAAAAAGTACAGGGGGATGGACAAAATAAAAAAAAATCTAGAAAGTACAAATGAAGAATAAGCAAGACATTGTTGACAAAGAAAATATGTGAATGTTTTTCTACCAAATATCAAAATGATTTATAAAGCTATAACAATTAGGATAGTGTGGTATTAGTTCAAAGAATTTCAAATTAATCAGTGGAACAGAATAGAGAGCTCAGAAATAGTCACAGGTGTTCATTCTTGGTATATGAGAGAAATCAAATTACTGAGCAATGGTAAATGATGAACTTCTCAAAAAATTAGACTCGTAAAATTGATCATCTATGTAAAAAAATATCTGGATGAAATTCAGATCCAAATACAGATCTAAAAAACTCTCCAAAACTAAAAACAAAACAACAGCAAAAATAAAAAACCTACAAACAAAACCCACAACTGTTTAAAGGACAACAGAAAAAGTAGATTTTAATATTTCAGTATCAGAATCATTTGTCAATGAATAAATTTAAAAATGTTAACATTAACAGAAAATCTTGAAAAATTCACTTACATTAAATTTAAGAAACGATTTATTACATAATAATATAGAGAGAAAATAAGAGAAAAACATATTTTCTGAGAGAAGATATCAGCAACACGTAAACTGACAAATAATCTGGGTCTGAAAAATGTTAAGGAGTCTTGAAGTGCAAAATTATACATGATAGACAAAGACATGAACTGGTTTCCTGTACAATGAGATATTATTTCATACCTACTTGCTTGATGAAAACAAAGTATGTCTCTGCCAAGTGTAGCAAAAATGTGGAACAAGGAATCACTTCTAGAACAGGCATTCCAAGGCTCATCATTAGTTCAGTGTAGACAGAGGGTAGAGCGTTTATCCTAGTGCAAAGAAGTAAGAATGGAGAAGAGAAGTGATGGCCAAATCATGTATGGCTTTGAAATTGTACTGAATTGTACCAAAAGGCAATGAGAGGTATTTTAAGAAGAAAAGTGACATATGTTTTACAGAGAAAATAGAAGGTAGCTTAAAGGATAAATTAGAAAAGGGCAAGCGAAGAGGTGTGCATCACAGTAATAGTAGGTGTTTAAAAATGAAGAAAATAATTGTTAGTATAACAATTTTTTTAAACTTAAAGTCTTGACACACTTACAAGTACTTTATTTTAATTATGAAATCCCATTATTATGTAATAGGAGTAAATAAAAATCCCTGAGTTTTTAATCATGCCCTTGTTTTCCAAAAAATAAATTATTTGATTAGAGCCTCATTACTAATTTAAGAATTTTTAGTGGATGACTTATGGCCTAAAGGATTTTACCCAACTACATAATAAACCAATTGTGTAATTAGTAATAATTTAAAATGTAACAATTTTCTAGTTATTATATTTAATAGGTTTCCTAGATTAAGTTTATTATAGTTCACATAATTTTAAAATTTTATTTGAAACCATAAGCTATCTACTCTTAACTATAAAGCTTTATAAGATGAATCTCCCCTCTAAATGGACTCTATTAATATAGAAAATAATATAATAATTGGCTTTTTGTTTTAATTAATTATAAAATTTAGTAGTTATTTTCTCTACTTAATAGTCATGTATTTCTATATTTAATATAAATCCCATTTAATTATAATATTTTGGCACTATATTAGAGATGGTATGAAAAAATAGTTGAATAAAGCAAAAATAGCAAATTATTAGAAATTCTTATCTCAATATCTCTGTTTCTCTATTTCAACATGTTAAGGCATTTCATTCTCTTATGCATTTTGGTTTTGTCCTTTGGCTTATTGTTTGATGGGCTCAAGATGAATGTTACAGATAGAGAAATCACATTTTCATTAACTGTGTCCAAAGTTTGGGGAAGGGTGAGGAAGGAAAACAGGGCATTCTCTTCATGTCACTGTTGCCTGTGTTAGAGAGGAAAATATTTTCAAAATCTTTGAAGCAGACTTTATTTTTTTATTGTCCATCCCTGACTAATCTCTAACAGAGGCATAGAGTCAACATGACTGGCTCAGGCAAATCATGACATGCCCCTTGGAGCTGGACACATTACTTCTCTAATAAAATTGATAGTGTGGAAGAATAAAGAATAATCAGTTATCTGCCATAGAAATGATGTTGGCATGTGGAGGCAGGACAACTAACATTTCTTGAAGGCACATCTGTGTCACTTACTATGCTGTATACTTTCTGTAGATAAGGGGAGAAGTAGAAGGAAAATCTAGTGTTTAAAAGTAATATTACAGCTATATATTTTGCTCCTTGTATTATCTTTAAATGTTAAAACCTTTAACGGCTTTAATATATTCAAATGTTTAAATGTTAATTCATTTAAAATCTGAGTTCAATAAACACAACATTTGTAAAAGGCTGTTGAAAGAGCAGAAGCTATATGCAATATTTCTAAAGCTTTTGCATTTTAAAATTATGTAATTGTTTTAGATGCATAGGTATTTACAGAGTATGGGTGCAAGTACAAATGAAAAGTTTCAAGAGAATATACATAAGAGATGCACATCAATGGGAGAAACAGTTTCAAAATCTAAATTTTAATACCAAAAAAAGTAGAATAAAAAATAAATTTGAAAACACTCACTTGGTCTAAACTTAGATGAAACAAACACCATTTAAAACATTTTTGTGTTACATTTATTGTTTCCTTTCTGATCTTTAGGTGTAGAGAGTTTTTACACTTTTGTACTCCTCAGCTCAGCACATTGTATTCATACGTCCATTCAAAGCTATCCCTCTTGTATTTTATCTTACTTTGTTTTACAGTATTCCATGACTTTATTTCTCCTTGTATTCTCATTTTCCCCTGTACTCGTCCATCCCCATATGCACCTATTCTCCGTATTTAACATGCTCTGAAACGCACATGAAACCTCATCAAATATGAAGTGTTGTTGAGTACCCGTGTTTTAATTTACAGATATGATATTTACATATGAATCATATTATTTCACTCCTCTTTCATTCTAAACACAATGTTTTAAGATATATCCACACTTCTCTGTATGTTTCTAAGTTGTTGCTTCTTACTGCTCATCATACTTTACTTATGCATTCTCCATGTAATGCTCAATTTTGAAGCTTGTGATTACTCATCGTTATAAAGGATAATAAAGTACTGTGTTCTTACGCGGAGTGAGGGTTTTTTTTTTTTTTTAAGTGGGATCATTTATCCATAAGTGATATTAGTGTGTGTATCAGTCAGTATAGAGTGAGGTACCATTCTAAGGATTTAGACGATGGTATTTAACACAGAGAATTAGATTAACAGAACTCTTGGAAATGCTTGATAGATAATATCAAAAGAAACTGCTGTAGCACCTAGCTTCCATGGCATCAAGAAGAGAAGGAGCTGAAAGAAACCACTTCCAGTGTTCATAGGTAGCTCACAAGAAGACATCTCAAGGCTGCTGGAAGAACTTCACATCTGCTACTTTACATATTGTCTGTTGCCCCATTCTAGCTTCCAAATTACATGTGACTGCTTCTTGGCTGAATCTAAACAAGAACCACGATAGCAATAAATTTTGGAAAATGTATTGCCATACCCCCGCCCATTCCCTCAGAACATTCTGCAATATATAAAAGAGAGTGAAGATTACAATTTATTTCTAAACAACAATATTTAGCACATCAGACTAAAGCATCCATAATTTAATAAATATTGCTTTATTGAAGTCTATAAATGGCTGGTCATTTTACATATACTTGGTAAAGCCTAAAATTCATCTCCCCATGTCCTTGTCAATTACATATTTCTGCCATTCAAGGTAGATGAAAAGTAGGATCTTAACAATTGTATTTTATCTTCATTTTTCTAATTTCTAGTGAGTTAGAGTATCAACTCATGTGCTTGTTAGTCATCCAGGCTTATATTTCTAACTGCTTGTTAATATGTATTGATTATCTTCTAGTGGTTTTCCTAATTATTGTTATTTAATTTAGCTGATCTTAATATTTTTTAGATAGTCATCCTTTGGCCATTTTAGATGTCTTGAGTATCTTCCTCCAGTTACATTTGTCTCTTAACATCAATTAACATCTATTAAATAAAAATCATTATTAATCTTAAGGTTTATAATTTGTGTCTTTTTAAAAAATTACTTCTCTAGCCTTTGATACAGAGTGCCCGACTTTTTCTTTAATTAGTTTATGGTGTTTGCCTTTAAGGAGCTTTCATTAATGTGTCGCTTGGTATTGTGACTGTGAATAAAACACAAATGAAATGGCTCCTTCTGCCCAGCAATAGTGTGACTATTTTATGTAACCGAATTTGTAGACATAATTTATAGCATCATGGGAGAACAGAACTGTATTTTCTGAAAGTTCTGAACTTTGCTTATAAATTTATTTAAAGTTTGTTTAATGTTGCTTGACATATTGCTTATTAATCTGGAAATGCATCTGCCAGGCTATCTTCCTCTCAAAACTGAGAGTCCCTTTTCTGCATTCTGTATGTTCCTCCCTTTGTTAATCTGTAGATGAGGGAAATACCCATCACATTTCTTTTGGCTGGAGGAGAGTAACTCTATGGTGGAAATATGAGCTAAAAATAAACTTCCTCCAAGTGAACAGAAATAGGGATGCCACATCAGGTCTTGGCAATACTAATATAACACTCCTCCACTCCCCACTCCTTCATGAATACAGCCTCTTGGGTTTGGGATTCAGTTACTGTTTAAAGTACCTGCATCCTTAGTTACACATTGATCAATCTTTCAGAATGGCTATTAACCTAGAATAAATAAAAATATTACTAGAAAGAGCTGAAACTACAACCATGTATTTTATTCCATGGACAGAGCAAAGTTGAAATAACATGTTTTATTTTATATTTTGGAATTCACTATTTTGCTTTTATTAAGAACTGTAATTATATGTATTCATAGCCCTTCCAACATACCCGCCTCCCTTACTAGAGATTTTGTCCCTGCCTGCTCAGCTCTTGGGCCTTTGCTGTCCCCACTGTTGCTAATCGAAGGGGAAGTAGAACTGTCAGAGCTAGGAGGTTTACAGTGAGTCATACGGTGAAGGTAGAATTGCTCTGAGAAGACTAAGTAAGAGAATAATGGGAAGGTGAAAAGAAGAGTAAGCAAACTAAAACAGACTGGGACTATTTGGAAAATGAGAGGTATTAAGCATACCTGCTAGACTTGGAAAATATTGATGACTTGTGGAAAGGGGATGGGAGAGAACTGGTAAAAGACAATATTAAAAATGTCTGTGTCTTAGGAAGAGCTTTGCTCCTTTAATGCTTTACAGAGGCTGAAATACTTACACTACCTTTTAATTTTCTAATCAAGTCTGGTGATTATTTAATTACAACTGTGCTCAGCCTTGGTTGAGAATACCTCAAATGTATATGGGTTCATTTTATTCAGTTTACCCTTAGAATAAAAATTTCTGAAAGGCAAATGTGTCATTGAGCTATATACTCTTAACTTATTAAGATTGAATGTGTGCATATGTGTATTATTTTAGACTTTTAATTTTAATGATAATTTTCCTACTGATCATGTGGAATTCTGTGTTACACTGCTGAAGTATATGCCTAATAAGTCATGAAAAAGAACCTTTTAGAAAATGCTAGCTCAAAAAGGCTACCATCGAAGTTTGTATTCCTACAATATAAGGAGCTAAATGCTTTCC
>NW_011888929.1:1049394-1074418 GCF_000151845.1 Pteropus vampyrus
ATACATAAGTCATGAAAAATATTAATCAGCTCATCACTGTGCCAATCTGATACCAAATCAGTAAGTCTACTTAGTGCTTATAATGTAGTGTTACATAGATTTAATGATGCTATTAGTGATATTTGCAGTTATTGGACTGGCATAAACAATTAGTATTTAGGATACTGTTTCTCGGTAGAAAAAACACCTAATTCCACTAATTGCCTCTAGTTCTGCTTCTATTAACGGCACACTTTGTACATGCTAATAATCTTATTATCAGCTGTTGCTGAGTTAATTAAAATTCATGCCTACAAGCATAAACTAAAGATATGTATTCTGCTTAGCTTTTTATATATGAAATAAAAAATTTTGAAAAACCCAAATTAAACATTCATCTGCAGAAAATTCAAGAGAATTAAAAAGATGCATATGCCAAATTAACTTATGACAAGCTCAAAATAAGTTGTGAAAATAATTTTGCATTCTCATTATAAAATAATAGTGAAGAATCATGCCAGTCCATTTGTTGGTATGGAAAATACTTGCTATGTTTTCTGCTAAACATTGTTCATTCTTTGAGTAAATGAATGTATCTCAAAAGACTTTTTCGATTTGCCTTTTTTTCCTGAAAACAGCTAAGACATTTTAAAATTCATTCTTCAGTTTCCAAAAATCAACCTGAAATATGTTTTATTTTTTTGTTGGTATTTTAATACTTCAGATTGTAGTAAATCATTTCTAAGTGAATGGTATAGATTAAATGGAGAACTTCTCTGCTTCTTTTTTATTAGAGAAATGATATATAATACCCTATCTCTATCTAACAGCAGCGATTTGAGTTTTAAGACTGTATTATTTATAACCCATCATTAGTGACAACGAGCACATATTGGATAGTATTTTACAATTAAGAATGTCACAGCATATTTTAGTTACATTCACTCATGTTATTAATTAAAAAAACCTGAGATTTTAGGTATGACTAATCTTAACTGGGTTTTTATTTAAAGAGAATCACTCTAATTGGGACCAATCTAAATGAGTAAGTTTTACTTTGCTTTTAATTTATTCTTTAAGCATTCAAGCTGCCTAGATTCTCTCAGTTGTGAATTGGCAAGTGTTGTGTTAATATAAAATTATACACACGCTACAATAAGGGCTCTATGTTCTAATGTGCTTTTTGTTTTAAGAACAAATAATTCTCAAAAACATAAGAGTAGAATATTAAGTATATATGTATATGTACATATACAAAATATCTATATGTTTTATATATGGATTAGTCATCAAAAATTAAATTCCCGAGATTTAATCTTTCTGACAGCAAAAACAACAGCAACAATAACTAAAAAATGATAAGATGATATGTTTGAGAAATCTCTCTCCAGAAAAAGAAAATCAAAAACCCCTCAAATCTAGTACTACTCTTGACAAGTTAAATTCAGTCAAATAAAGTTAAATAGTGGAGCTTTCTTTAATCTTTCCTTAGCATTCTATTTCATTAAAGCAAATACATTAAAATTTTGATAATCTTTTCATGTTATCCATTGCTTTAGGGAAACTTTTCATAAATACAACAATACAACAAACTGAGTATACTCTTAAAAGACAAATCAGAACTCAGCTTTTTATTCTTATCTTCTTTCTCTTCTTTGAACCTGAGGCATCACGCATATCCCCTTTCTTGAAATTCTCTCCAGCTTTGGCTTTCTTGACATCTTTTAACACGGTTCTCTGCCTACACACACAATATTATCTCCTTGGTGTCCGCTCTTGGTTCTTATTTCTCTATGACTCTAAAATGTTGTGTTCCCCGAAATTCTATCATTAGCCTTGACCTTGTGTCATCATTTTCAACAGTACCTCTATTTAATCCAAGCATCAGCTACCAACTGTTTACTTTCAAAATAAGATGTATGACCTCTAAACATAGTCACTCAATATTATTCAGCACGTCTTTATCACACAGCTGAATCTTGTCACTATCTCCAAAAGTAAACTCATTATCTACCCCCTAAATATATCCCTTAAATACTGCATTTCAGCTAAACCCATTACTTTTGAGCAACTAAAGATCTTCTTTTGTTCTGCTTAGCACAAGGGGTTCAGTGTAACTTCCTGTTTACTTGTTTAAATCTGCCAATGAAATCTAAGATCTGGGAGAGCGAAATCCGTTTCTCGTCTATTTTGTTCACCATGATATAACTAGTTCTGCTGTCCTACAAGAAGAGCGTTAATGCAGTGAATCTTTTCTGTCACCCTCCCTCATGCCCAATTAGTCCACAGGTCCTTCTTATTCCTCATCCTAAAAGTCTCTGGAATCCATTGCCTTGCCACGATCTTATTTTCCTCTTTTATGATCTATGGCTACAATATTATAGTAGCCTCCTAACTGATTTCTCTACTTCAAGCCTATTCATCTATAGAATTATCTCCTCTCGTTTAAAGCTTAAGGAAATGATTCCAGTCCTTAAGATGATATGTAAGTCTTTTCTTAATTGACTCGCTACCTAATCCAATATCATATTCTCTCGCTTTCCAAAAAACTGCAGCATTTACCCATATTCATTATTTTTAACTTTCCTGAGCACTGAATTTTGAATTTTCCTCAATTTGTGACAGCACGCTGTCCTGCTCTCACAGGACTGGATAGGTGATAATATAAATATTGATATAGATATCAACATAGATATAGGCATAGATATAGATATGTGGATATGGATGTGAATGTAGATGTAGACATAGGTATTTTTAATCACCTCTGACCAGTTCTTTTATTATTGTTCTGAGCCAGTTCAAGTACGTGTCCTTGGTGAAGGATTCCCTTCAATGCACAAAGTGTTCTCCCCCGTTTTCCTACATAATCCTGAGAAAATTTCAATTAAAGCACTTTGTACATTCTTTAAGCTTATTGAGAGTAGAGATAGTGTACCCTGGTATATGAAACTGTGTCACATAATTAGTAGTAAAAACATTTATTAAAGAAAAGTGTGAATTAAAAAATGACAATTTGTATTCTCATATTAATGTACTGTGTCACAATAGGTATAATTTTAAATATACCTATCCAAGTAGCAGTGGCATAAAGAACCTCAAATTAGGAATCCTGGAAATAAAAATTTATTTCAGAACTCTTTCCTTAAGTATAAGGACATTAAATAATATTTAACATAAGAAAAATAAATCCCTGATAGGAAACAAAATGATGTGAAGTATAATTTGAGTGACACTTGAAATACCTCTCTCTCCTGCTATTTTTTAACTAATAAGTATATTACATATTTATTTAGAAGGCTTTAAAGGCTAGAATTTGATTTTTATTAAAATCAAAATTGCTCAAAGATTTTAACAATTAACTGTTTTGAGTTTGTTTGCACCATTGTAAATTTCTTTTTACAGGAAATAATCATAACTAGTTTATGATGGAAGCAAAGAATGTAACCTCATATTAAGTACATAGGGAAAGACACACCTAATGTACTTGGCTATTTCTACTAGATTCAGCTCTGCCCTCAGGAAGCAAACCAGCAAGTAACCCAACTAAAAATACAAGTCCAACTGAGATATCGTTAAAAAAAAAAAATGCCTCCCAATTTTTTGTGCCATAGTAACCGTTTTCAACATTAAAAATGGTTCCTGTGTTTTCATTAAAACAAAACAAAACAAAATCGTGTGTGAAATCTGCAGTCAAGAGTTAGTGAAAAATGAAGCATAAATGTGTTTTACTCAATACCAAAATAATATAAAAGTCAACAATTTAGAATTTAAAAAGAAAATAAATTTATTTCTCATTTCTTATTAGAGAGCATATTTTCATTTTTAAGTAACTAACACAATTGAGAACAAATCAGGATAAAATTTGAGTTTGTATCAGTCAAAGAATCAGAGGAGTTAAAACGCTAATTCAGGTCATATGGAAATACAGGTAAAGAAAAAGAAAAAGAAAGAAAAGGAAAAAATACGCATTTTCTATTTGGGGTGTGGAGAAGATAGCTGTAGCTTTCTCAACACAGTGTTGTGATGTGTGTCCTGTGCTTTGCCAGGAGAACATGTGCAAGAGATAACCAACAGGCAGAGTGGACCTAGGAAGCAGAGATGGTGGCTTGGAGTGGTAAGTGGCTACAGAGGCTCAATCTGCCCAGTGAGCCATCCATGAATCTGGAAACCAGGTTCTTTATGTCTTCATTAAAAGAATAATTCTTTGGTCAGAAAATTTAAAATTTTTTCCCATTATCCATCTATTGCTGAAAAAGCTCTAATTTTCTATTAAAGTTTTCAAACTTCTCCTAGTCAAACATGCGTTTTTCGCTAATACTAATAGATCATTACACATTAATTGTGCTGATTTTCATGGTAAAACAACCATACTTCCTATTCTTTAGGGCTTGTCACTATCAGTGGCATCGTCCTAAGGCTCACTATGAGTATAGAACACCCACTGTTGTCATTTTTCAGCAATTAGTGTCAATTTTTTTCTTGTCTTGTATTGTTTTCCTGTGGGTTTTAATATGATTTCTTCTGTTGCTGGGTTCTTATCAGTATCTGCTACCTCATTAGCAAACATCATTTAGCATAAGCCTGAGCGATATGATGCCACCTTGTTCAGTCTTTTGTCTTCCCTTGTGACTGTCCAACATACTCTTTTCTCTTCACTACAACAAGACTGTCAGCCCTCCATGAGCTAATAATTAATAATCAATTAATGTTTCATAATAAAGTTGCATTATATTGTACTTTGGTACCTGAAGTAATTTATTTTCATCTCATTAGGAAAACCTCTTCACCAATCGCACTGAAAGCAAGTTCCATGTGTGATTCTTTCCTTTTATATACTTTGTGTATGCACATAAATGATGTGGCACAGAAAATAATGAGAGGTGTATGAAAGCAGTATCATGTAGTTATACCACATTAATTAATTTTTGTTGCTATATTAAATGGGCTTGGGACACTTACAAGAAAGGTGCTATTTAAGCATAAACTATTGGTTGTCATATCTGTACTTGTATAGCTTATAAATTATATCTCAGAATTTCACAGATACAAAGCAGGGTTTTACCATTATCAGCAAGCAAAGCCAGTGAAGCTATTCCAGTGGGGCCCTCCTCCATTATCAAAACAATTGCCAGCAGAGCCCTTCACTGTAACCAGTTACTATGAGTGATGGTTGGTGGTGAGTCAGGTAGAAAGAACACAGCCCAATTTCCATGTGCCAGGCTGAACATGATACGGTGACAGGACGTGATTTTTTAAATAATTTATAAGGAGAGCAAACCAGATATAAATAGGATTGATGACAAATAAATTTAGAATGCCAATATGTAATCTCTTCTTAACAAAACAGCACTTAGTTAAAATTATGTATCGTCCTCCGAAATTTTTGGCTGTTAAGTGCCAATTAGCATGTTGAATCAGGTATTACTCAGGCAAAACTCAAGAATAAGAGAATAGATAGTATTTCTCTTTTTAAAGTATATGAAAAAAGGTTTGTTGAAACCTCATATTTATATTCATTTATCTCCATACAGTGTTTAGAGTAGTAAGTTCCTAATAAATGTTACTTGAATGAATCATATGTCCCTGAGAATATACAAAAATGCCAAAAGCTGCCAACTAATAGATTTATTATGGCATTTTATCTTGTTATGCACTTGTGCAGAAATAATTTTCCATTTATTGAATTCTCTACACATGATGTCTTTCCTCTGAATCTGGTACCGACTTGTTTTGTGGTGATTTGATTGATTTAGACTAATCAAAATAGGGATTGTGTTAGTGACTGATTAAGAATGTTCAGTAGAGGCTGACTATTTGACTAGTTTCAGCTAGACCATTAGGATAAAATGGAACAGTTCTGTTAAAGCATACTTACTTCAATGCCTAGTGTGTAGTTAGCCCTCAAGAAAAGTTAATAGCTCTTGTTTTGCTTCTCAGTGCAAGATCACTTATTAAACATTTTGAAATTTTACTACTTTCTGATGTGTTTATTAGATAGGATATGTTAATTTGTATATAAGTTTTCTTATAGCCCAAGTGCTAATTTGGGGGGTTCCTCTCAGTTCCCTAAAAAATCAGAAATCCCTAGGACACTTGACATTCCTAATTAGAACACGATTGCCATCTAGCGGTCACAATTGCTAACTACAGGCCTCCTGTTGAACAAAGAAGTAAGTTGTGATAATGTTCTGCTTCATAATGCAGCGTCCTGGAGCGAATCTCAGACAAACAAGTGAGGCTTCCTACATGCACATAATTCAACCATTAAAAACGTTTAAACACAAAATTCCAGCAGAGCTTGGGGGAAATTTAGTTCCTGGGCCACAGGAAGCATATAGTCTAGTTCTAAAAACTCATATAAAATTCTTAAACTGGATTTTAAATATGAATTAGAAAAATATATATACGAATTCAGATGTAAAAGAGAACATAGAGGGCTGGAATAGAAAGATGAGTATGATATTTAACAGCAAAAGTTTTTGAAAGAATATTTAGTGCAAAAAGTCAAAGAAATGACAAGTTAATGGAAGACAAGAAAGGTGGGAAATGATCGAGATGCAATATATATATGAAAAATCTTTAAAATAAGACACAGTAACTTAGACAGAATATAAGGAGCCAGAAAAGATTTTTATCCCAGATTTAGAAGATTGGTGTGTAAATAGACTATTCAAAGACATATCTGGTCATGAAAAATCGAATCCTAGATTGCGTTCTTCACTAAAACAACTTCATATAAGAAGATCTGGAGAGACAGTGCTATACAAAATGAAAACTAGATATTTATAAAGGTAAGTGTATTAAAATACACTTCAGACTGAAGCTATAACTAAGAAAACATTCAAGTGCTTATTTAATGAAAGCTACTGGATGCAAACTAATATTAAGTAAACTCTTTTTTTAAATTAATAAGATTTCAAGTTTTATTCCTATTTTCTAAGATCTTAGTTTAATTGCCAGTGTTTTTTCTTTTTTCTTAAGGAAGAACATTTTTGTTAGACCAAGATTTTACAGAGGATGAGCATAAGGACCACTAAGAGGTCAATCACATCCATAGCCTCTGAAACCAAGAGCTGGCACTATGAGCACCAAAAAGAATTGAACTAGAGCTTCTCTTTCATACCTCTTAATGATTTTGGTTGCAGATGTTATCAAGACATCTACAAAGTAGGATATGTTCTTCAGTGTTGGTTACTGAAGCAGCTGTTATATTAATTAAGTCAGTATATTTTTTGAGTCTGATTAAGATATGTTTATTTCTGCTTTCATAAAACAGCTGCGATGTAAATACTAAAACTATGTTCTAAGAAACCCAAAATAAAATTAAAATCATCATATGTTGCCCAGTTCAAGTAAAAGTTTACTTTTGGATCTTAACTAAAACCCGGAACCTTATGTGAATCATATGAGAGGAGAGAAAAAGGAGGGCATGATTTAAAGAAAAAAATCTGTAACACAAATAAGACAAAAGCTTAGAGGCAACTCAACTGCTGCAGATGTGCTGCATCTGCTCCCTTGCCCACTGGGGACCAGGAGATAAAGAGATTAAGACATTTACACAAAGATAGTTAGACAATGAGATCTGATAAGCAACATGACAGCTAGGTCCAAGTACTCTAACCATCGCATGGAGAAAATGACCCACTAAACCACTTAACCCACTTACAAACAATATTTTTAATTCATTTAACATTCACATGATATTTTAATCAGGATAGACAATGAGCTGGTTAATTTTAAAATGTCACTAATATACTGAAATAGAGAAATGAGTGATCTTTTAATAATCACTTTAGTTAGGTAAATAGCTTTGGGATTTTATAATAGGGCATGAATATTCTTATGGTTTTTAAAAGACAATTCTAAGTCAGGACAATATTTTAAAATCTGATTTTCACATGAGAACAAAATAAAATTCTAGTTATGATGCATGTGAAAAGACTTCATGGTGCTCAGAAAATATAAATGTTTGTTTCTTCTTGGTAGACCTCCTACAAGAAAATGTTTTCTACTTTTCACTTTATGCTCTGCTTTTTTTTTCTAATTTCAGATGTGGACATGCTTATTCTTGAACTCTGTATATAATAAGATACAGGGGTGTACATGGTCTATAAACCCTTCACTGGAAAGACAACACAAGAATTTAAAAATAAGCAGCACAAAAATAAATTCCATAATAGCGAAATTCTAACTTTTTCAAAAAGATGTAGAAGTCAGAAAGACTAATATCCTCTATAGTATATACATAGATGTTAATTTGGAATAGATAAAGAACACGTTATTGTATAATATTATAAAGTGAAACATTATAAGTTATAAAAGAAATGAAATACATACAATCACTCATTCTGGGTCTCTCAGAAATGTGGCCATGTAACCTAGTCATCCCGAAATTATGATTTGAAGATGATGTTCTAAATTCAAACTGACAGAAATATACCTTACTATTCCTAATTAACCAGATTCAACATTTCCTCTTTCTCCCTCTAAATTATCATCAGATAACCTTGAAATGAAAAATGCTATTTATATCATCTACTTGTTGCAAAAATAGGTTCATGTCTGATATCATTTATTTTATAAAAAATCAAAACATAAGCCTTTAGATTTTTTTATTAAAAAGGAGAAGAATTTAATCCATGTATATAATTTGAAACATAAATTTCCTTATTCGTGTTCATTGTGAGAGAGTACCATGAATCATGTGACTGATCGTATTTCCTTCCTTACATTGGCTACTATATTAATGGTAAACTTAGGGCCATTTCTGACAAAATGTTAATAGATTTTTCTCTCTAAACCCCATTCTTGGCTTCCTATCTCTCCTACTATCTGTCACTTTACCCTATATCTTGATTTGACTGATCTTAATTTTTTAATTGATTAACTTTCTACAAACCAACTTAAATCCTTTCGGAAATACCAGTTGAAGAAAATGTACGAAATATATGAGATACTGATGTAAACGCCAACATTCTTAAATCACAGTACGACAAAGGTGTTTTAGGAAGTGAAGAAAACTACAGGCAAGCTCACCCTCTAAGGCCCCTATTAAGGCTGAATGTGTTCAATTATAATAAACGTTTAAAGGCAAAACCATTGCACAATAGAAAAAAAAATGCTTTAAGCTCTTAGACTTTGAATCTATTTTGTGATATATTTAAAGAGGTTATAAAAGTCCTGGTGATTCTCTCTGTGAGCCAATAGCCTGACGCAGGAGTGGAGCCACTGAAGCAGAGAAAAAGCCCAGAGAAGTTGAATCTCAGCAACAATCCCTCAGTTAACACATAAAGAAAATAACCTAATTACTGGAAAGCAGGAAAAAGAAAATAAAAAGTATAGAAGGGTAGAGAGGCATTAAATGTGAACACACAAATTTGTCTTTGCTATAGAACAAGAAATCAGCCTAGATCCTGAGGGTAACCATTAAAAGCAGAGACTGGATGTTTGCATAACATGTGTGGATGAATGAGAAGAAGCCAAGAAACAGGAAAAAGACTAATTTTAATTACTAGAAAAGCTGCAAGAGAAAGAATACAGAGCTGGTGGTAGGAAGGCTTCTAGCTACAGGCTGCATGGCACCGTACTCTCCTTGCCAATTAAGCCAGTCAGACCCCATTGGAGGATTAAGTGAGCAGAGGAATCAGTATTAGTGCAGGGTCAGGCTGGACTCAAACACACATGTAAAACGGACACCAACCGGCCCCGGTGTGACCTGAGGCTCTCCTACAGTTTCATTTATAGACTATGCTAAAACAGTCTGTAAAAGAAATAGAAAACAGCATGTGGGATTTCCTTTCCATAAAATACAGGTGCTAACCGCATTATCTATGGAAATACCTCGCAACAGAAATGTAATATAATTTATTTAAGGAACGCTCAATTAACATCAAACGAACCAAGAGAATTAGAGAATGACTCAGAGACTGAGAGAAGAAAAGTAGAGGGGAGGACTAGCAGAACAATGGCACTAAAGCTGCCACACTGTGGATTTACTACCTGTGTTTTTCCAATTACATCCATTGTGATATAAAATTTCAGAGAAAGGGGCTGCTGTCTGAGACTAACCCGGTTATTTCCTTAGCTTATTTAGAACTGACACGGGGAGGAGAGGTGGGAATCAAGGAGAAATGAAACCAGTCTGAGAGGCTAATAGACGTAGATAAAACTCGCAAGTGTACCAACAAAGAGAAGTGCTTCCCAGCCAGGACCCAAGGAAATTCTCCAAAGTGAAAAAGTCCACTCTGGAGCCGACTCAAGTCGGTGCTGCCGCTGTGTCTGGGGTAAAAGCGACCGAGTCCTGGAATCAGAAAGAAAAGAAAAAGCAGCAGCCGGGAGGGGAGGAAGGACTAGTCTGAGCTCCGCGCGCAGGAGCCACCAACCCGTCTGCGCTGCAATCTGCAAACGTTAAACTCGGGCAGGTTGCAAGGCTGAGGCCGGGGGAGGGGCGCCCGCGGTACTTCTGGGCGACGCGAAACGCGGGTTGACTAGTGAGACGAGTAGGGAAACGTATAAAACCCTTCTTGAGGCAAACAGACCTTTAAGCCCGGGGACATGCTAAATGAACCTTTTCCGCGAGAGGCAGTGAGGCGCTGGGCGCGGGCGACGGCGACAGCGCGGGCGAGCTGGGAGGGGCGAGGGACCGCTCGGGAAGGACACAGCCAGTCAGAGGCGCGGGGCGCGGGGCGCGCGGGCGCATTGGAGGAGAACACGCGAGCCCCAAACACAGCAGCCTGGGGAGGCGCCGCACCTACTTCCCAATATAACCAACTACAGAGTGCGGGAGCGTAACTGCTAGCTGGCCGCAGCCAAAGTGCCATTAAACCTCGGGGCGGAAAGGATGCGTTCTTTACCTGGGTCCTCTCTTCAGGGAGAAGCCGGGCACGCTGGAGGATTCCCTCTGAAAGGTTAAAAACTCCGCAATTCTCTTCTGCCACAGGCTGGGTAGGACCCTGAGAACTGCTCTATTTCAACTGTGCCTACGGGCAGGAGGATGGCAGACAGGAATTGAGAGTCGCAGAGGAAGGACAGGAGAGTCTGGCATCTCATTGGTAAGTGGCTGACATTCCTTTGCCAGTGACTGCTTTCACTGATTGTGCACTTCATCTCCTAGGTGCTTACAATTTTTGACGTACTCGCTTCTGCTAAGCCACCCTTTCTAGCCATATTGCCAAAATTTAAAAACTGTCAGATAAGCCTTAAAAAAAAAAAAGAAAAAATGCTATTTTTTTTTCTGCTGGGATTTTATGTCAGAAAAAGTTGAAGCAACAGTAAATATAATCCATTTATGTATCTCATAATGCCGACCAAAAAAAGAGTAAACAATTCCTGCAACTAAATTGTAAGGTGATGAATGCCAGGCTAGAGTAGGAATTTTTCTGGAAAAGAAACTGAATGTTCAGAAAATAAGATGTGTTCTCAGGTGCTGAATGCGTGTCATGATTGAGCAACGTGTTTCTGAGAATAGAGCCCAAATAACTGGGCATCTGGCAGTGCAATAACTTCTTATAATTCAGTAGAGATGCCCTAAAAGTGAAGTTGTATGAAGTTCGAGAGACTAAATCAAAAGAATTTTGGTTTATGCTGAGGTGCTTTCTAACTGTTGTGTAGGAATATGATAGAGTTTTTGGTTTTTTTTTTTTTAAGAATATAAAAATATGTTGAGACATCTTTATCGAGTTCTTCACTGAAAACTGGGAGAGAATGTTAATTTGCATATATATGGACATGGTGTGCAATAAGCTAAGAATTACTCTTAGAATCTCAAAAATTTTAAGTTGTTTTCACTAACTTTATTTGGGAAACCTAAGAATCCATTGAATGTTTTAGAATTTTTTTATTTTTGAATTTTATAACCTCTCTAGCATGAAAAATACTGTTCAATGTGGGAATGTAAATGCAGATTTGGAAACAAAAAACTTTTTAACTGTTGTATATAAAATGCCTTACCTATATTTATCTGCTTTTTTTTTTAAATTTAAAAGATAAAATCATTTAGAGATACCATACTTCTACCTTGATTCCCAGTTTTAATTGTGGAATTAAAGAAAGATTAAAGAAGTAAATATTCATTAAGATGCTAGCATTAAAAAATACAGACAAATAAGTAATGGGTCGAATTTAAAAATTAGTGAAGGCATGATTGAGTACTATTGAATTGTAACAGAACTATGGAAATACTTATGACTATCACAGAAAGCTTAAAGGAGTTCATCATAGTTAATATTGTGACAAACATAAAAGAATTAGTAATGATGATGTCATTTTTTCAAAGTGCCTGCAGTCAATTTTAAGCAACTCACAAATGTTTCTTTGCATATTTTCCAAATTAATACTCGAATTATTATAAGATCTATGTGGACCAGTTTATTGAGTATCAAACTTGACAGGTATATCTTTCCTTTGATTCAAATAGAAAAAACAATACGACTATGTAAGAATATATCACATAAAAATGAATAAAAATTAAAAGATATTACATACAAAGGCCAACTAAGTCTAGTGAAGGAAACAAAGCACAAAATTTAAAGTTTAAAAAAAAAGGAAATGTGATTTAAAAAATAAAGTAGAATTTGCAAAGTAACAGGTAGAGTGCGGTGAGATAATATAAGAGAGTATTTGGAAATAGAAAGTCAGTAAAATGTTTATTACAATATAAATACCAATGTGTTCTGTAGGGCTTGGTGGAGGCTTTCAACTGTTTGTATTTAAAACTTCTAAAAACTAAAAAAACTAGAAGAGAAAAACTGCTAATTTTAATTTCTCTTTGATTTCATACACAACTGAATAGAAAGTTAAAATTCTCGAAAGTTATAAAAATAATATTACCCCGACAGATTAACTAAAAGCCAGAGTTTACCTATGAGTTCTGGGCACCTGCTCACCAGAATGTACATGGAAATAGATCTGAGAAGCTACTATTGTGGAATTTTTAAATGGATCACTGAAATACCTTACTGTTTCCTCAGGTGAGCAATACTTCAACTATGAGATGGCCTAAAATCTTTATTAAGTTTGGGAGACGAACTAAAATCAAACCATGAGCCAATGCATAGGCTATTTTTATTTTTATTTTTAATTAAAAATCAGTTGCTTGTGAAAGTTTATTTCAATTTTATGTGGCTGTCCAATTAAGTTTAAAAATAGACCAGATCTGGCTAACATATACTTCCTTAAATGCTTTTTTTTTTTTTTTAATAGTTTAGAAAACCTTTACCACTTTCAGAGTAGAAGCTAGAGTATGGTTTAATAGCAAAGCTGATTTAGTGATAAGGACCAGAGGGTGTCAGTAAAGGGTAGAGGACTCTCCAGATGAAGAAAGTAAGGGATGCATAATGACCAAGTTATTTATAGTTTGCCTTACTTTTAGATAAAACAAAAGGGATATTTTTGTGAAATTAGGTGTTTCAAATGTGACTTCAGGTACTCAGATTTATTCATCTCTTATTACTGAAGATACAAACATTAAGAGAAGTGTGTATTTCTGACAAGGGTTTTTTTTAGATTACTGTTATAAGGCTGTGCTACTATGTTACATGAACTTAGCACTTTATAGCAGGAAAGAGGCTGGTCGGAAACTCAAAGCAGTAGAATCTTTGCAGAGGTCTATTTTCTGAACATTTGTGATCAATAACTCTACATTAGAGACTGGTGCATTTTAAAAAGTAGTGAAGTATATAAAACTTAATACTTAAGATTTAGGATTAGAGATCACTATGAACAATGTCCCATCTCAGCACCCATATCTTTTCAATTAATTTATCCTGTTTTATGATTTTTTAAAATATTCAAATGTATAATGTTTGAAGAGTTCTGATAAATGGTATAGTACAGTTTAAATATTTATCTATGATACATATGTCATAGGCTAAATATAGAGCATTTTCATACCTATCAAGCCCTTACTTAAAAACACAGGTCTTTAATTTCATATTTTAGAGTAGTGCATATTGTATTTTTGACATTAGGGGCTTCTTAAACATCAGCTCATAAGACTTAAAAGTCATCCAAAATATGGAAGCTCTTCTTTTACTTTTTACAGGGAAATAGAACTCTAGAAATAGACCGTAAAGTAATTCCAAAAAATAAGTCAAAGCTCTGTCTTTTTTTATGGAAATCGAAAAAAAAAAAAAAATCAATGAATCTATCATTTCTTAATCTAATATAAAATAACATGAGATTTATTGTGCATGAGAAATTTTAGAAAGTACAGTCATGTTCTTTTCAAATGTGTTTCTTAAGGGAATTTCTTATGATCACTGTCATTTTTATACAGTTCCAAAAATGTTTCATAGGATGCGTTTGACAACATAGGTGCAAGATTGATTTTTTTCTGGTTTTCTCAGTGGTCCCTTAAAAATTCATAATGACCTAAATACCTTACTTCCCAGTGAATAACATTTTTTCTTTATTTTCTTTATTTTTCGCAAGTGGACTTCTCTTAAAATATCCGGCAGAACTTGCACATTTCCTCTCACGTCAGTCATGGTTCTAAATGTTTCCTATACTTACTTCTATAGACCAAAAAAGTTGAGATCTTGATACAAAGCAAGGTATTAATATATTGATAAGAGCTTTCCTGCAAGCATACTTTTGTGTCTTTACTCTAAAATATGGACCTACTTAAGAGTTAAAGTGACTAAAGTGAACATTATCCAAAATTTCAGCAATCGTATATTGGGCAAGGAAGAAAATGAAAGTATTGCATTTATCTGAGTGATCAAAAACTCTCTTCTGTGATCATTGACTGGGGAAGTATAATTATACACACAACATTCTATAAGGGGGGGTAGGAATCTGCTTCTTAGCATTCTTATAGCTGTTAAATGTTCAAGAAGGAGAACACGTCATCTTCTATGGTGATCGATCACTTAGTTGATAAAAGGTAGGTTGAAATTCTCTTCCTCTTGATAGTCATAATACTGGCACAATATTCATTATGAAGCTAAAAAAAAATAGTTTTTAATTGAAAGCGATATTGTATTAAGGTAACTGTAATTATAATGTGTCTGGAGCTGCAAACAGCTCTCTAAATGTATTTTCTCAAATATTCCACTAGTTGCAGGAATTATATTTGCGATATAACCAGTAGAGAAATAGTACATTTATTTGGTGAAAATTTTACTTTTAAGTTTTTAAGTTTTCATTTTTATTTTCTCAGATATTTAATTTCATATTTAAAAGTAGTAAAGAACTTTTCTGAATCAAATATGAAGTTACCTTTGTAAGGTAACAAAAAGTTTAGATAAAGTATTTTAAATCTGTTTCCCACTTCAGTTTTACATAAGAATTTAATTTTTAATGATGTAATATTTGCCGGGATACTATTATAGTTTAGTCTAAAATGACAGAATTAGATGAAATACTTAATGATTAAGGTGAATATTATTTGGAAGATACAGGTGAGTGACAGTGGAAATTTAAAAAGAATTCTTATTTTCTATAAATAAAATTTTATTTAATTGGCATTTCATGATTAATAAATATAAAATTGTTTCCTGGGCACCTAAACAAATTTAAGTGCTTGCAAATGTTTCTGAAAACATTATGAAAAGCCTCATATTTAATCTTGGATTTTATGTTTTGTGTTTTGCCACATTCTGTTACTGTAAAACTTTCCTGTTCATATTCTCTAAAAGATAGAGATTAGTTTAATTTAATCTCTCGTATTAAAAAATTAATAAAACAATTTGTTAGAGATCATTAATTTTTGAGAATATTTGATGATAGGAACTTCAAAAGTCATAGAATTTATAATAAGATTGAAACCTTTAACTTCTTAATTCCATTTAACATTCTTCCGCTTTCAATGCTGTTATTCCAAAGGCAACGTGTGAGCTAGTGAATGAGAGTTCCTAATACTGAAATAGCCATCTCAACATTTTGATGGTTGCCAGATGGGAAAGTAGGGGGTTGGGTAAAAAAGGGGAAAAGATTAAGAAGTACAAATTGGTAATTACAAAATAGTCAAGGGATATAAAGTACAGCATAAGGAAGATAGTCAATAATATTGTAATAACTACATATGGTTACAGGTAATCACTTCATAAGTTATATAAATGTCTAATCACCTTATTGTACATCTGAAACTAATATATATTGTGTGCCAACTGTAGTTGAAGAGTAAAAAAAATATTTAAAAATAAAATAAAATAGCCATCTCATTAAAAATTAGCACGTCTCGTGAGTTATTGATGATAAATAAATTATGAAGACACTTAAGAGAAAGTGACAGAATAATACCATTTAGTGTTGGAAGGAGCCTTACCAGCTCATATTTTCATTTCATGTATTTGTCATGAAGAGTAATAAAGAATAGAGTTTAAGTGATGTGTTCAACATTACATTTAATGGAAAAGATGGAATTAGAACCCAGTTCCCTTAAATTTGTAGGTCAGAGCTTTTTATAACTTATACTTTTTTTTTTGCTGTACAAATTTTAATTATTTTTATATACATTCAAATTAAGATTAGGACATAAGTATATGTAATTTCCTTGTTGCTATTTCTTATCTGCAAAACATTGCCTTTTAAAATTAGAACATTCGAAATCCGATTGTGTTATCTCAGAGGAAACAGGTATACCTACATTCTCTTAATCAAGACCTGGATGTCTAGACAACTTAATTATTAGACATGAACTTTTTCACAATGAACTTAATGTGCACTCACCAGCTAAATCAAATTGCAAAAGGTTTCTGACAGTTTCAGTTAAGGAACTTGGGAACTCAAGTAGGAAAAGGGATGTGATTTTTTCCAGTGATTATTAATAAAGGATCATCTATTTTTGTGTTAATATTATTTTTTTTTGGATTGACATTTCCACCCGCCACCCCATAATAAATGTTTAATGGGACACTAAGTGAAATAGAAAAATTAATGAGAAATGTAGATGAGAAAATATTTCTGTGTACTGGCAAATTTGGATAAAATGTAAATCATAGGCTTCCTTAGGGTAATAATGATTTTAGAGCATTTAGTAAAATGCAAAGCAGAAAATGGGTCCTAAAAATAGGTACTATTCTTCTGAGTTTTAGAATTCAAATACCAACTTGTATGTAAATTCTAATTTTACTGGTATGATACTAAAGGAAATTAATTCAGAGTAAATGTAAGTCTTTAATAGTGTTTAGTTATCATTGTGTTTTAACCAGTTTGTTTATGCTTAATTTTAATAATGTGATATTAATTATTTTAGAATGAATCTATATGCCAAAATTATTTTTCTGTACAACTAACCGAACATGAGGAACTAAAAAATTGGCATAGTACAATTTAGTGAGAAGGTAGTTTTATGTTGCTAGGTTTCTGTTATTACTTTTACAGATGCTTTTTTTCAAACCTATCATTGCTAAATTATGACAAGAGATTTTCTTGTGTGTGTCCGTATGGGATGACTTCATATTTGAAAACTCTCTCTCTCTTTAAATATTGAGTATTTAAAGATGATATAAGACAAGTGTAAAAAAGATGAGGTAAAAGACTGTGGCTAAAATGATTAATGTTTAATCTGAAGTCTTTTCTACTCTATGCATATAGCCAAAATTTGGATATAACTCTAGTAGAAAATGTAAAATTTATTCTTTGGTTCATTCTACTTTGGTTCATTCTACTTGAAAAGTAGAATGAACCAAAGTAGAATGAACCAAAGTCCAATGAACCAAATGGTCCTTAAAATTCTTTGAATTTTTTATTTACTTACCTCAACTTACTTTGAATTCTTTAGTATTTTCAAAGAACAAAAACCTTAGTAGGAAAGTTGAGATTTAACTTGAATGATCCAAAATAGATTTTTATGAAAAGTTACCATCTTAACTGTGTTTTAAAACTTATGATTATATCTGTTTGTTTCTCATTCTTTAATGTGGTCTTGTTAGTATATACCCCAATGAGTAAAATTAACAGAAAATATTCCTTTCACATTTAAAGCAATTTGTACATTATTTCAGTCATTCAAATGGTCTACCGTGGGCAATTGTAGTAATAAGTAAGAATTTAAAAGGTAATAAGTAGTTCATGGACTGGTGAGGAAATAAGCACACGCAGTGAATGTAATTCAATGTGAAATGTGCAGTGATAGAGTTTTATTCAGTTAAGATGCAAATTTTCAATATTTCTCCTTTTGAAGACAGCTGTTAAGTTTTCTCTTACAGACTCTTTCCAGCTCGGACTGTTTTATGCTAGCATTGGTTCTCTAATTGCTGCATTTACTTCCTAGTGCCTAAATTATTCTGAAGTTACTTTGGTTGTAAGATTCACCTAACTAATTTAAATGAATGCTGTGTTTTTCTACATCTCATTACAGTGCTAACTTTAGTATCTTAGAGCCATCTAATCTCTGATGATACAGCCAAATATGAGTTAAAATGAATGTGGCTTAGATACTGTGGAATATGCAGTTTTTATATGTTGCTATAAATAATCTTGATTTCTTTCAGTTGTTATGTATGGAATATTAATTGTGCTGATGATACTTATTTTACAAGGGTGGGTTAACAGTGAAGCTAATGAAGCTTTGCTTACACAGGCCCTTTCAGATCATGATAGTAATATAGCAGCAGAGCAGTAGTAAACATTATTTTGATAATTATAGTAATATATCTAATATAGGTATACAATATGAATTAGGAGATTTGGTGTTTGAATTTTAGAGTTTAGTCTTGTAATTTTAGAAAACTTACTTTTTTTACATGCAAGATTAGGATGATAGCTATCATGAAGTTGTGATAATATATAGGAGAAAAGTCTACTTTTCAATGACAAATGACAGTGTTAGAAACATCAAAAGATTATGTCTGGGAAGAAAGTTTGATTTTACTTCAATTCCTTTTCTAACATGTAAGTTTTAAGTTACTCGTTTATCAGAATATTCAGGGTTTTTTTTGTGTGTGTGAGACATGATGCTATCTATCCCAATTGTGAAAATGATATTGAGATCTATAGACCCTGAGCATTAAAAGATTATTCTTTGTATCTTCTCTTTTATTCAAGTAATTAACCTGGGTAGGCATTTCTTACAGAATCAGCATTTAAGTACCACTTAATTTTGGAATTTTGGAGATGTAAAGGAAGTGAGAGGTTTGATAGCTGACAATGGGGAGGTAGAAAACTGTTAGCCAGGACATAACTTAAGAAACTTAAGAAAATGTGCTAGTAAACATAACTATCAAGATATTGGTCACATTGAGAACCTGGAAGGACCAGAAATGTTCATTGTGGAGATGGATTGAACTGACACCTCGGACAAAATGAGAAGTATTAGGACTTGAAGGAAGTTTCAGTCGTGGATTGGCAAAGACTCTTTTTTCAGTTGGTAGGCAGACAGCCAGGATGAGATGGCTGTGTAGGAGAAAGTAGTAGGAAAGTTATTTAATGTAAAGAAAAAAAAAATCTTTATAATGCAAAGAGAGAAGTTAAAATATATCAAATGAGGAAATGTAAAGAATTCTGAGAGACAATCAAGGTGTTGGGATTTTGTTAAAAAACAAGAGGATAATAGTTCATCTCAAGATTAGATGGTGTTTGAGATGAGGTGCAGCCCCAGTTTTGCCCCCTACTGTGACTTGGAAAAGTCGCTTCCTCAGTTTATTAATCTCTCAAGCAAGAGAGTTAAAATCAATAAACGTGTAGTATTTTCTTTTCAAGTTTTGATCCACTGTAATTCAGTGGCTGTGTACGTTATGAGGTTTCGATGAAGAGAAAAATTGAAAGAAACAGAGTTGTAGGTGTTGACAGATGAGTTTAGGGTAGATTCCACCAGATATAATGAGACCAGAGATCACTTTCATGGCAAATGGAGAGGCCATGTAAAAAGCCATGAACTTCTTACACACAGGTTTAATCTTGACTCAACAGCTTCTCTATATGTTTACCTGAGCAATATAATAAATAACCTTTCTAAGCTTCCATTTCTTTCCCTGTAGAAAGACAATGTTAACTACTACCTCACAGGTTTTTTGTTGTTGTTGTTTATTTTTTGTAAGAAGGATATGAGACTGTAGATTCAGCAGTTAAAATCATTTTTTCCATATCTTTAGGTATAGTTGCTTACAAAACTTTTTTATGTTTAAGTTCAAGAAATACTTGAAGGCAGAAAAGTCATTTGAATTTTGTGTAAATATATCTGGGTACAATCACTCCAATTTTCTAAATATGAAAAAAATCACATATTTTCTTGGCACAACCTTATATATTTGCTGATAGTAATGTAATTTCTTTTCATGATCTTAATTGTACTTAAATATATATTTAAAGAGATTTACGTGTTTTTTATTCTTTTAAAAAATTGTATTGTGGTTTGCTTTACTTGAAAAAGAAAGTCTTCAATATCACCTTATAAAATTGTTCAGGGAACAGATTTTATTTTGGTAGGAGAGGAAGATGTTCAAATATTGTTTTTCAACCCTATGTGATTGAAAAATAGTATAAAATATATTCATTTGAAAACAATTCTTTTCCTCAATTCTTTCCCTCTCTTTCACTTTGATTATTTGTTTTGTTACTTTAGTAATTTTATGAAAGTGTCTCATGCTACAAAATTATATCTTATACTAATTCATTAAAACAAGTATAAGCTGAAATATTTTACATTGTGATTTTAGAGCAAAAATAAAAAGATTTCATTTTAATTTGCAAACACTTTATAGTTATGCTTTTCTACAAGTGATATTTAAATATATTACTTTTTTGGCTTGGTTATTATGATGATAAAAGTTATTAAAAATATATATAGTTTATGAGTAATATGGTGAATTATATGACACTTTAAAAATGTGTGTGCCTTGTATCTGTACAACCAATCAACCTCAGCTACTTACTGATTCTTTTATTATTGCAGAAGATTTAATACAGTAGAAAGAAATAAAAGAAACTAATCTAAAAAATATAGTTTCTTTCAAAAAAGTATGACAATACTATACTAGGTCTGGAGATATGGCATACAAAGAAAAAAAAGAAAGGTAGAGAAAGCCACAAAACAGACAGGAGAGGGAGCTGATAGAAAGTGATTTTAAACTGTTCAATGAGGAAATGATTAAATAAGTATTCATGAGATACTTTAAAAAAACCTAGACTTAATATTTTACCTGAAACAAAGGTATCTTTTCATCTTTCCTACATGTACTTGTCTAAATGACAAAAGGCTTTAGATAGAAACATGTGGTTAATTTTCCCAGATTGAATATTGAAACGCCATATTTAAAAATGTCATATAATTGTTTTGATAAATATTAATTTAGAAGAAAGAAATGACTTAGTGGTCTCAGTTTCATTCTTATTACTTCTCTTTAGACAACCTGCATGATTACATATCTTCTACACATTAGGAATTTAATAGTTGTTTAAAAGTTAAGACAGCTCTCTTGATTTATTTTCAAATCAACTACCTTTCCTGAATGTTAATCTTTATTTGGTTAGTTTTTGTCTTTAGTTAATACTTAGGTAAATAGTCTATCGGAGATCAATTTCTTTTTTTATCTGAAGAAATTACTCTATCATTACTTTCTTTTATCCTTTCATTTCAAAAATGCTAGGGTAATTTTTCTCATGAGGATAAAAGAAAACTCAAATACATCTTCTTATTAATGTCTTTTCCTTAGGTAAAAATAATACAGACATCATTTTATAGATTAATTTCAAAAGACATTGTTTTGTAGTGTCTTTATCTTTTAGTAGCAAAAGATAATATAACTTTTTTTCTAACCCTTCACTGATATAGTGGAATGCTGTTTAAGAATGACAGCATTCTTAAAAAAAAGAGAGAGAGAAAATAACTACTTTTACTATGAAAGATATATTAATGACAAATGTGCATATATATGTAAAAAAAAAAAAAGATCCTGAAATACTTTCTATTAGATTACAAATAATCTGCTCCATTGGGTGTGTTTTCATCCTGATAACCACTTGTTAAAGCAACCTTCAAAAGTCAGAATCTTGATTGAATAAACACTGTTTTCATCATCTCTTTTTCATTCTAACATTGTGGAAGTGACAACGAACAGTATAAAAAAGAACATTATGAAAGCTGAATCTTTGCCCTAAAATGTCTTCTAGTTCTACACCTCAAAAGTAGCCACCATCAACAGGTTTTTGTACATACTTCTTAACAGAAAATATTATTTTTTCTTAAAATAATTTTAGATGTCTACATAACATTACAAAAGGCATATAATTTTTGAACACTGTAGACCATGATAAACCTATAACAATTTATATAAATAATCTTTTACTTAAAATTCCATATCAATTTATTTTATATGCAAATACAAATAAGTGTGACATGGAAATTCTATGTATTCATTTTCACATAAGTGTGAGTAGATCTAGAAGTAGAATTGCTCGGTTAGTGAGAATATGCATTTGAAATTTTGATTTTACTGCCAGATTGCCCTCCAGAGGGATGGTTCTAATTAGCACTCCCACGGACAGTGCATTAGAATGCCTCTCTCTCCACACTGTAGTTGATACAATGTATTACCAGACTTCTAGTTCTATACTCAGCTGAATGTATGAAAAAAGTATCTTATTTTTGTTTTATATTATGCCTAGTATTTTGAGCATTTTTAGATGTTTACGAAACTTTTTCTAACCTACCATTTTTACTCATCCCGTTTAACTCTGTCGAGTTAATCTTTTTCTTATTCCCTTTATATATTAAGTGAAACGAAGAACAAATAGAAGCAGGAAATCAATTAAAAATGCTTTGAGGCATTGCCACATTTTCTAAGAAATAAAATATACATCTGTGAAAAGCCAGAGATTATCCTATAAATAGCATTGTTTTCCTTCCCCTCTTCACTGTTTTGAAAATCCAGTGGAGGTACAATGAAGAGAAGACAATTCTGCGTGGGTAAAGTAGAAAAGACTTCAGGCAGAGAAAAAATTCTTGATACATGAGCCCTCTCATATTCAAACCAGCCTTCCAAATCTCACTCAGCCAGCACTGGTTGCAGGGCATCTTTCACTGGAATACCATCTCCAGATTGATTTCTCTCCCTGTATTCTCCAACATGTCAGTCATTTTGATGGACTAATCTTTCAAAGACTGAAGTCTTATGCCATTTCTTTGCTTTGAAAGCTTTAATGGTTGCTACTGTTTGAAGAATAGGTTTCAGATTCTACAGTGTTCCAGTAAGGTGTTCCATAACTATCCTTTAGAAATTCTTTCGACTCTTCTCAGCTACACCAGTGTACACATTTTAGGTTGAGTTTCATCTCTCCAAAACCTGTCACTGAATATTCCATTTCTGTACTTTTGCTGATATTATTTCTTCTGCCAAAAATGATGCTTCCGGATATTTCCATTCAAAAACTACTTTTTCTACCAGGAGATCACAAGCCGCTTTAAAGATAGGAACAAATTTTGATCACTTTTATGAACTACTGTGCATAACTAAATAAGTGAAATGTTTATTTAATTAAATTAGACCTTCGTCCTAATGCATAATGCTTTAAATAATACAGTACTTTGAAGATGCCAGTATTGAGAAATACTGCATAAGAAACAATAACCTGTAGTACAGTAGAATGCAGAACAAGCTCTCAGAACGCATTCTTACTATACCTCTCCCTAACTTTGGTCCTTGACCTGACATCAGTAAAATAAAATATTTGTGTAAATTTTCTTTTCCTCATTGTAAAGAAGATACCAAACTTATATATCCTTGAATAATTTGTGTTTTTAAAATTTTTTTATCTTTTTATTTAAATTTCAAGATCCATTGACTTGATGGATTTTGCTACATCTGCATTGCTCATTTAAAATATGTAACATTGTTTGTTATAAAAACATGGGCAGTAGACCAATACTTATTTTAACATTAATGAAACATGGGCAAACATTTTTCATTTTATACATCATTTATAAGTGTGTAGAAGTTCCACAAAGTTAAAACTTCTTAACACAAAGAAATCAGGATATATATTATTTTATAACTCATCATATCATACATTATATTTACATTTCACCATTGACTCATATCACAAATTTTAGGAAGTAAAATTTCCACCAGTAACTTAAATAAATCATAACTCAATTCTTAGTTCTAGATATAATTCTTTTCCAATTCAACAAATTAGCAACTAAAATGTCATATTTTTCTATCTAATACCAAAGTTATCATAAGAATAAATAATTGAAAACTGAAAAGGAATTTCCTATATCTTTTCAATATAATTTAAAAAAATTTCTTAGATAACTCTTTTTTGGGTCTAGTTTAAAATCAAGCATAATTATCACATTCTTAAAAATAATGTTTTCCCCATTCTGGTATATATTTTGATAATTGGATTAAAAATCGAGTTCATAAATTCAGTTCCATAGCTTCATAGAAACATCAGCAATAAAAAAGGAGTAAATGTGTCTTAGAAGAAAAAAAGAAAAGGAGGAAAATCCTAAAGAGGAATTCAGTGCCAACAAGCCAAAGGCGTCTCCCAGCCTTTCAGATCTATTTGTAAGTCTAGAGGTATGCTGTTACCTCCTTTATTCCCTGTGCTTCTTTCTTCTTTAAAGAAGCTTCAGATACCATTCCTTGAACCAATTCCTTCTGAACAAGAACTGGTGTCATCAACAGGAAATACTGTTGAACTGCATAAAAGATCAGCACTCTTATTTTTTCCATCACAAGATAAACTCAGAAAAGCCAAGCTGCTGTTCATTGTATTTTTTCTGCCTCAATAGAAAACACTAAAAGTAAACATCAAATCGAAGGCCAAAACTTCTTGAGTTCAAGGAAAATTAGAGAATTTGCAGTTATCAAGCACAAACACACTAGCTGAAATCACAAATGTTCCAGTGTGTTTAATTAAAATTACCTTCTCATCTCTGTGATTTTACAGAATGGTAGGCACTTGATTAACAAGGGAATGGATGTGTAAGGGTGCATACTTAGTACTGAGCGCTTAATTCAAAAGCAGAAAAGGCACCAAATGTTGTGTTAGTTTATGTGTTCTTTGTGCTGAGAAATAAAGTCCTAGAGGAATCAGCAGTACCCTATCAAACATTTAAAAGTTTCTTGGCATACTTGAAGTTCTATGACAAAATTTC
>NW_011888929.1:1076428-1107398 GCF_000151845.1 Pteropus vampyrus
TTCACAGTTTCAATAGTTAAGGAATTAGTGTTTCCATTGATTTCCTTAGTGTGTTGCCATAACTCCCAGGGACTGTGATTCCTCATAAATTTAAATTTCTCAAGACCTATAGCTCTCTTTGTTTCCAGGTCCAAAACGATTCAGCCACATACGTTCTATTTTTCTGTAGAGTTATCTTTTAGGACTCTAAAGAAATTTAACTAAAGCCTTTCCTATTCTTGATTAGAGAATGGAGAATAAATTTTAGGAAAGGAGATGGGTTAAAAAAAGATAGTGTGTTTTTTTTTTTAAACAATGTTTGCAAAACTCATTCCTAGAATGTTCCTAGGAATTAGGGGATTAAAATAAAAGTACCATAAGAATTAACTTCTAAATTTCATTATTTTGTCATATTAAACTATTTATAAATTATACTGTTAAAGATCAGGTGTGACATACATAGCTAAAGAACAGTAAAAAAGTATAATGTCTTATAACTGAGGAATGGTCATTTGATATAAATGAATATAAAATACAGGGAGATTGTTATTTTAGAAAGCAGCTAAAATATGGTTAGCATTTAACTGTTTTAATGTCTTTAACCTAAAAAATAGCTTAATTTTCTTTATGGCCACTGACCGAATTCTAATAATTTCCTAATATTAAATATTATTCACATTAATGTTTTTTATTTTTTACTCACACCACTCCAACCCATAATAAAGCTAAGACTATCTCAGTTTAAAGAAAGAAAATATATTAGAATTTAGGTTTAGACAACAACTAAATATCTGAGTATCCGGAATATTTGTCTGACATTGACCCAAAGTGGCCTGCTTGCTCTCTCTCTCTTTCTCTAATTAATATATATAATTATTTTGTATGACTATCTGAACTCTCTGGGTGTTCTAATGATAAATGAGACAGTATAAGAGAATTGTTTTGTCTCTAAAAGTAGGCTACCAGTTATTCAATAAACAACATGAAGGAAGTTTCTATTATATGCTATTTACTCTCTCTTAAAGCATTAATTATATTAATAGTCACCGAAAGAAAAAAGTCTTTCCTATGCACTGTAGGTAAAGAATATGAAGTAACAATCAAACCTCATTCTGAGATATTGTACATAAAACATAATTGCAGGTATGAAAACCAGGTCCTCCTCTAATATTTGTGAGTCTGGGATAAGAATATATATATTGACCCACATATCATATGTAAATATTTAAAAAGTGTTTAAAACTAAGCTAATGGACTTCTGTTCTCCAGCTTTGATAAATATCTTTTAATAAATTCTGAATACTCAGTTGTAAATTAAAAATTTTTAGACTCCTCGAAGTTCAGTACAAAAAAAGTGGAGTCAGGAGAAGCTTACTCCAGACTCCTACCTCTAATGGACTGCCTGCTCATTTACTTTTTTATACCACAGGGAGCTTTATGCACACAGATGGGCATTCCAGTATACATTTCTAAGCTCCCTTCACCTCCTCTACATCTTAGCTCCCCTTCAGGTCTGCAGATAAACACCATTCAGGGCATGGACTGAGGTAGGAGGCCTATACAGAACCTGGAAACAGGCATTGAGTTATTTTTACCAGAGAATTCTGAGCTCTAGGTATTCCAGTGTGATCTAAAGCAGGGAACATGGGCACGGCTCTGCACAGATAATTCTCCTTGGTTGCCAAAAACCTTTCCTTCAAAGGAGGGGCATAGCTGGAGAAAAGATAAAGCAGGTGTCCCGTACAATGTGTTAGGCCCAAGATGAAATGATAGCAATAAAAATGTAATGAAGCTGTTAGTGGAAATTTAAAACTATGTCTCTGTTACCAAGGTTATAATGAAGAGAGGCATGATGAACAAACTAGTTGGCTGGGTATAAAAACAGTCTTGTCACTTAATAATCTGTAGGTAAAGTTATTTAATATCTTTATGTTTTAGTCGCCTCACCTGTAAGATGGTAATAGTACTTACCTCATAAGGTTGTTGTGAAGATTAGGTGCTATGCAAAGTACACCAAACAATATCTGGCATTAACAAACACTAAATAAGTATTATTATTTTGAAATGCTAAACAATGCTCAATATATCAGAATGGGTCACATTTAAGGTATGAACTGGTTATTTTAGCCTCAGAGTAACATTTTTCTTATACTTCAGTTTAAAGTTAGAAATGAAGCCTTTATTAGACATTATCTGTACTAATTATACATATCAAAATGGCACAAAATAACTAATGCTTATTAATGTGCCTGGTCCAGGCTAAAAACATTTTATAGATCATCACATTTAATTCTCAAAGCCTCTTTCCTCTTCTGTGTGCCCATGAACATCCAGGGAGCATGTTCTTAATCTGGCCCTATCAAATCTATTATCTGAGCAAATTCATATATTGGTATCTGTATATACAAATTTTATTGAGAAATAAGAATTGCAATAAATTATAAAAGATTTTGCTTCATTCTTATAAATGTGCAGTTCCAGAACCATTTACAGAACTGAGGACAATTTTTAAAAAGTACGTAGTACTATTTACATATGACTCAGGATCATTACTAGATAGACGTATCATTACTAGAGACACTGTTATGATGGTTATATCACAAGTTTCTGGTTCCAAAACTTAAATGATGAATAAAGGCTTATTTGTTGAGGTGTTCAATAGTAAGTCTGATTAATGTAAAATAAGTGATACTTAGTGAACAAACAATAAAGTTAACATAATTAAAAAAAAATAAATGGAAAAATAACCCATTGAAACCCAGTAGCACTAAGGAAATAAAATGAATCTGCTATTGGTGAAGCAGATCCCCACCTAATAAACACCATGATGAAATAAAAATAGTGTCTTGAGCACCATGTGAGACAAACCATCCTGCTGTTAGGCAAGTTATTATATAAAAAGCCTTCAGCCAGTAGTGGGCACTTGTGAAATACATACCCTGGCAGGGATTTCTGTGTGCAGAGATCTGTGATTTGCAAAGGTCTAAGGAATGCATATTTTAGATTGTTGGTGTTCACTGTGAGATATTTTTAAAATGTTATGTGTATAGACATATACACACACACATTAGAAAAAAAAAGAGTGTTCATTATGAATAAAACTTCCCTGTAACCTTTTATTGGACAATATAGAGTATTTCCAGGTTTTATTATATATTTAATGTAGCCACTTTCTGATTATATTTTTATACAATGGAGTTATTTTCTCAGATCTCTAGCTAGGAATTTAAGCTAGGAAAGGTAAGGAATTCTTATGGTTTAAAAAAATTATTTAATAAAATATCTTACACAACATCTGATATTTACTAGAAGAGTATTAGTGTCCCATATTACACATAAGAAAAGCCAGATGTCTTTATAATAATATAATAAGATAATATAACTTCTCTATCATCAGATAGAAATGGGATTTAGTATTTTTAACATCAACTTTCATATTCATTTTTTTCTCAGGAATGTCTTAATAAAATTGAATGGGATTAGTAGAAAGGGAGATGTTTGAAAGTTACTCCCTGTTAAAGTTTATTTATATATCCATAATAGATATTTTATATTAAAATCAGCTACTTCAACCTTTGTCTAACCTTTTGTTTCTTTGTTTAGAGACTATTATCATTTAAACCATGTAGTTGTTATTTATTTTTAAATAGTTATCCAAAAGAGGAAGAGTATGAATGAATTTAGAATGCTTTTTCACTATACTTGAAACCAAAAAGTAGTGATATAATAATAATAGGTAATATTTATTTAGAATCTAATATTTTCATGCCCTTTTCTATTCCAGTCTTTAACTTGTTTTTATTACATGAGTAAACTATATATATGTGTTATAAAATTATTAATACTGAGAAATGGTAATACATGAGGCTGATCTTATCATTTGATCTTGATGAAAAAGGGTGTGTGTGTGTGTGTGTGTGTATGGCGTGTGTCTTTCAAAATAAGGGCATTTAGATTGCAGTGGTGAAACATAAATTGTAACTAACATTATGTATACAATAAATAATTTCACAGTTTTCTAAAAGCTGAGAAGACTGGGTATATAAAATTTTTTTATGTTAATCATGTGTACATCAGTTCACAACAATTAATCCAGTAAAAGCTAATCAAGAAATTCAGCCATCTAAACAATGAAAATAACTTGTTCTTAATAGAATAAACTGTTCGGCTTTTGATTTTGAGGTTTAACACTAAAAATTAAGAATACTTTAATAGACAGCAGCACGAACTAAGGCACAAATTGTTTTCACAGCTCATATACAAGTTAAACAAGTATTTTGTTGCTTCTATGCATCTAAATATATTTTTCATACAGTTATTTTCATTATAAATAATTGTGAAAATTTATTTATACTTACAAAAGAGTATAACTTATAGGACTTTTACATGATTTTTTTAGTTACGTTAAATGTATCTCACATTTTAAAACTGTGTATTGAAAGTTAATTTCTTTTTCATGTCTTTTCATAAAAAAAAATCTCAGTGTATTTCATTTTTACAAAAGATAATTGGAAACAAAACAAGCTATTTCACAAACATATACACTGTAAAGCTTAAAATAATATCATGGCACCCTATTTAAAGCATTTCCTAATATCTTTCCCTTTTCCTTCCATTTTGTCTAGGTTTCACAGCCACTGCACAAACTAAGTCTTAAAATGATAGTAAATCAGACCACTGATGTCAGTTTACAGATAAAATTGAAGGTGACCCAAAACACTAAATCAATGGTGTGACTTTAAGATCTGCTCTAAAAAGATTCAGGTACTACTATAAAACCTAAGGCAGAGCAAGGGTATCTCAATCCAAAGGTGATGCCATGAATTGTGTTACAGAGTTAGGCTATCAATCATTCCAAACAAAACAAAAAGCATATTTGCTAATATTAAACAAAATCAATGTGAAAATGATTCATTTTTCTAGTTTTCATTATTTTCAGAAATTATTTCATGTAAGTGATCAGAAAATAAAAATAATATTTTCCCAGGATCTTTATTTAAATATTTTCACATTAATTAGTTATGAAATAAATTACTGGATAGGAAGCAGAAACAAATTGATTATTCATATTATTTACACTATTTGTGTTTTATTGGCTTTTTTCAAAGTTCTAGTGTATCACATGAACGTTTCAGTTTGTTAGCTCTTAAGAGACTACATTGTCCTGCAAGTTCTTTTCACAAAGCCAATTTCTTATTAATGAATGGTACAGCATAAAATTCTGTATCATTTAGAAAAGAATTCAAGAGGAATTTATAATGAAATGGGCACTGCCACCGTGGCATTAGTTATATCCTAAGTGCGCATCTTAGGCAAAGATGGTTTCTAATCTGCCAAAATTCATCCTTATATTTTCCTTAGAACATGTATATTGTGCAAAGTTTGACTAAAAACCTATAACTATGTGCATGAAAATGATGCTAATTATATGTTAATTCATGATAAATTTTGCTGCTGCTTCTGCTGCTGCCTCAATCTCTCTCCCTCCTTTTTCTGAGATTTTGGAAACAGTATAATAGCATGTATCATGACTACTCAACCTAGTAGAACATATTGGTTAACAATAGTGATGATGGTGTCAAATCACCTGGGTTTCAAAATTAATTCCTTCTACTTGAACAAGTTATATTCTCTTTGCCTCATTTTCCTTATCTGTAATGACCTGAATTATTAAATTGAAGGTGGCTTGCTCAATTGACTTAACTGTAACAATTGACTTAACTTTATTTGCATATTCATCTGAGCATCATAAAGAAGTAAAACAGGTAAATGCTCAAGGTGTCAAATTTTCACAGAAATTCTCTTGCTACCTTTTCTTTTGAAATATGACTTAAATGAACACATTCTCTTTTACTGTCTGTAGTCTATGGTTACCCTGATTCATTCATGGGCCAGTTATTCTGGAAATATATCAAAAATCTACTCATTATTGCAGAATGGAAACATACATGAAACACATTTAATTTTTTTTTTCGCAGAATATACAAAGAACAGAAAGCAAGAAAACAGAGGCAAATAATAATGATTTTTTTATGTCTCGATATATTTATTTTCCATATATAATTGCTTGCTATTGTCCCTATCATCAATTATTTAAATAACACTGATAAAGAAAAATGAAAATCAAAGATTTTATATTTTCATTTTGTCACAGCCTTACATGACTTTGATCCTCTCTATTTTCCACATTTCCTATTTTAAAGAGGAAATAATAAAATCTTGTTTGTTCTATTTATTTTATTTCCAACGAGTGGGTGATGTGCATCTAGTTGATGGTGAGAGTATTATGCAATGAATTAGTTTCTGTGATAACTACTTTATGCTGTATAGCAGAGTAAACAGACATTAATTTAAAACTTGTAAATTGGAAATCCGGGGCCCATTGCAGTATAGCTAGTAGAAACACATTCTTTCAGAATGTGATTACTTCCATAATTCTTGGGTATAGAGAATTATTTCTAAACAGTCAACTCTCTTAGAGATGTATTGACTGACACTTTAGTAGAAAGAAAAGTAGAAAATGAGAACATGAGAAAAACATATATTTTAGACAATATAATTTAAAAGACAAACCAAAGCAATTTATGATTTTTTTAATGTTTAAGAGAGTAAAGAATAAAAGTGGAAAATAAATTTATTTTATTTTGTTATTTGAATTATATGGGCTTTTGTATTATAATTTGGTGGAAGATGTGCTATTCTTTATTTAGATTAACTCAACTATTGGTATTCGTCAGAAGAAAAGAATGCCCCTATATCAGAATTAATATTCCAAAAAAATGGAGAATAAGAAACCCATACCTTAAAGAAATAAAAATTTCTTTTTAAATTGAAAGAATAAACCCAAATGAAGCATTTGAGTATACATACTTAGGTTAAGATACTTTTATTTTTCTGGCAAATAATAGGCTCTTAAAGGTAACCTAATATATTTCTAAGTATTGGCCATGTTAATATTTTAGTGCTTTGCATATATTTAACAATTTATAAACTTGAAGGGTTGCTTGAAGTTTCGAAATTTTGAAATAATCATGGCATGGAAATTAATATAGTCTCATATGAAATGATGCTTTTTGCATGCAATATGTTTATTACAACATTTTTTTAAATTATAGCTTACCTCCTTAAATGACCTGTTTGTAACAATTTTTAATATCCTATATATATATCTTAATATCACTTATGTGCATACATGTATAGTATAATACATGTGTATATACATATATATGTTTGCATGTATATTAATATCATAAATGTATATGTATATTCTATAATACTCAAATTATTTTATAATTCAAAGTCAGAATAGTGTCATTTAACATGGCCAAAACAATTATAGCAGGATGAAATAAGATAACCACGAAAATATAGCAAAAATAATTTTCCGACATCAACCGTATACTTTTCTCCTGCATCACATTCTTAGTAATTATAAACCGGGTCTCCTTTTTATAATGTACTTAAAGAAAGACATTTCTAATTGTACTATTTTATTTAATTCAGTATAATGACATAAGTGTACTTAGTCCCAAAGAGAAAAATACAAATAGCCGAATCATTATTCCACCCAGAATTTTCTCCTTTTTTGAGATTTACTTAATTTTCCATAACAACTGCAGTCAATGGTGCTATATCTGAAAGTACAACATTCATTTGGAATATTCGGCATATCATTCATAAACTTTCCTGTGGTGATTTCATTTAGCATGCCAAAAATCACCAAGGGGAGTTCCATTACTAGAAACAAGCCTGGTTTATTTTTGTAAATTTATTTTACTTCAACAGTCAACAGCGGGTATTGATTACCCACTGTGTTGAAAGCATTGTACTGTGTATTGTGAGGAAGTCATTACATAGGAAGTAAAACGTTTGCTTAGAGAATCACATACTTATCATCTAATGAAGGGGAAAAGGAAAACTTTATACAAATAATTAGGTATCAGTTAATTCATCCATGTACTCTTTATTCATTCACTTATTGAAATTTACTATGTACTTAACTTTTCTTTTAGGCTTTGGAATTTATACAGGTACACAAGAAGAGTTTATGCCCTTTAAAACTCACAGTGGACAGGCAAGTCATGATATACCTACCCCCAGAATAATAGAACAATATATTGTCACTTGCAGTGTTAAGAAAGCAGGATGGGAAGGTAGCTTTTGACTATGGTCTTAAAGGATGAATTGGATTTTGAGCTGTTGGCGATTGGAAATGGTAAAATTTAGTAGAGAAAATACTATAACAAAGGCATAGTTTGTCAAAAGCAATCATGCTCAGGTAGTTGTGAAACTGCAAGTAGTAGTTTTAAGAATGACAAAACAAAGTGTAATATTGAGGAGGCTGATAAAAACGGGGACTATATGGTTATATGTATGATATACAGTATTATGTATATATTACATATTAAATATATATATACACATGTAAATTAAAGATATGTAATATGAATGGGTGAGGTTTGTTGAGCAAAATGGATGAAAAATCTTAAAAATTATTGTTAGGAGTTTTAATTTAATTAAAGGGCTAAAAAATTGTTAAACGTATTTGAATAGTTAATGTAGCCAAGTGTTCAACTGTAAAACATGTTTAATGGTTACATATTGGATGGATTGACTTGTATGAAGAGAGAGCAGTTTTGGTGTGTTAGATGGACATGTGAATTTAGATAAAATATTTCTAAGTCATGTTGATTCTGCTTGCTCTGTGGGTCTAGTCTTGTACACCTTCGATCTATTAATGCTATCACAAGATAAAATTTTCTACCTCAAATCTGATTATGTCTTACATACTACATTTACAGCAACTAAAAATTAAACGTCTTTAAAAATAGTATATGATGAAATCCTAACTTATGCAAGGCTCTCTATCTTATTTTTGTACTCAAATTCCTCCACACCTTCTTCCGTTTCAATACAGCCATTGAACACAATGGTCTTTATATTTGTAAAAGAAAAGATTTAAGACAAATATACTATGTATTGCATTCCCTATTTCTGGCTTATAGTCATTCATTCACAAAAAGTGAGGAGAGGACTCAAATCACATCGGCTTCAAATCTACCTCCATATGTCTAAGTTTCAAAGAAGTTAAAGTCTCTAGCGAACTAAGTCTTTGTTTATAGCCTGGAGTCAAGGCTAATCTATTTTTGTATAAAACATTTTAGGATAGCAGCAAAAGACAATGGAAAACATACATTTTTTTTTTTTTCTAAACCCTTCTGGGTTCATATGCAATTTCAGATCTTTTAAGTCATCTCAGGACCTTTTCATTATACCTTTCGATTTTTTTTTCTTTTTTTGCATCTGAGTTTCCACTAAAGAGTGTGAACTAATTGATATAGATGTGAGAACCCTGGAGTATATGTTTCTAAAATTATTCTAAATATTTGTCCAAATTTCTCTTTGTTTTGTTCAGGCTTTAGAAATTTTTGCTATAGGAGTATTTCCCTATTTTGAAGGGTGTTTGACTTTAAAGTATAAATGAGCTTTGTGGGTTTCTAGCTGGTTCTAAGAGGAAAAGGTCAGAAAAAGAAATAGAGATGGCAAGTAACAAAGGAGCATTGAATGAAGGAAGAAGACTCATAAGATAAAGCTATTAGGCTTAAGTTGAGGTTTGGGAGGATCTAAATGAGAGTTTTAAGTTTTCCTTATTTTTTAAAATTTGCCTAGGAATATTTCAAGGAAACAAATTTGAACCTCAAATTTCTTTTGGAAACTTTCTCATTCTAATTAAAAATAAATCAATTGAATAATTTTGTTCATGTCTAAAATTTTCCAAGGTAGCCACTGTAATTCTATTTTTTTGTGTTTAATTATGCCATTTAGAAAAAATAAGTACAAAAATTTGAGACAGAGATCACATTCACATGACTTTTAGTAACAATATATTATAATTGTTCTATTTTATTAGTGTTGTTACTAATCTCTTACTATGCCTAATTTATAAATTAAACTTAATCATAGGTTTGTCTGTGTAGAAAAAACCATAGTATATATCGAGTTTGGTACTATTACAATTTCAGGCATCTGCTGGGGATCTTGTAACATACTTGCCGTGGAGAGAGGGGAGCTACTGTACATGGCAAGATTTGTTCTACAAAGAGGCTCATTCAGTGAGACCTTCTAAACTCATTGGCTCTTTGGAGCTGGACAAATTTTGGAGCTGGACAAACTCATAAGTATCTATACCAGTCCTCTTTATTATGAACTTTTACTTCAACGAAATGAAGAAAACTCTTTAAAGGAAACGAAGAGACAAATTGTAATTTTGTTAGTAATAAAGCATGTTTCCACTGAAATAAAAGTTTTTAAAAGGGACTTGCTTAAAGTATTTATATATATACACATACATACACTATAACACTCTCTTCGTTCCTAGAAGCATTTGGGAAGCATGGTAAACACACACACACACACACACACACACACACACAAAAGTTCAAAAGTTAAAATCTAACAGAAGACTTATCTTTATAACCAAGGTTCAAAGGGTGACATATTCATAATTGTTCTGTGTTCTGAAAGAAGCCATAAGAGTAAATAGTTGTTTGGATAAGCCCAGTTAAATAATATATTTTCTTAGAAGGAGAATGTAACTCATATTAGGGATGTTGTATAGTTTATTGTTTAGATGTATTCGGAAGTTCATGAAACAGTTATTCACAAATTCATCTTGTGGGCTAAGATTTTCTTAAATAATAGTCATGCTAATGATAATGTAGACAAGTAATCTGAAAAGTTTACCTTAAACCACAATCACCTGGAAGGCTTATTAAAATACACATTGCTGGGCCTGGTTCCCAGAATTCAAAACATTTGAGCTGGGGCTGTAGAATTTGCATTTTTAACAGGTTCCTAGGTGATACCAATGTTGCTGACACTTTGAGGACCACTGATGTAAACTGCCTTAGTCAGTAACTGCATTAAGCTGTGTGGCTGATGATACTTTCAGGGAGACTAAATATAACTATGAATGCCAATAAAATTGTTTTAATACAGCTCACATTGGTCAGTTTATAGTATTCAAGATGTTTATTACTTAAGAGAAAGGTATTGGAATCTTCCTGTCTTGCATAATTAACTTTAAGATATGCCAATTTTATGTTATTCCTCTAAATTAGGAGATTTCTCTAATTATAAACTCAATGTCAATTATCAGAGTACAATTTATTCTGATTTCCTAGAGAACTTTTACATTATGAAAATAGTCAGATCAGTCAATAAGTGTTACTATATACTGACTGAGGGAATGTGCACATTGGCCCTGGCTCAAAATGTTGTACTCTGTACAGGTTTTATCAATATGTGTTCTCTCTGCCAATCTCATTTTTCTTTTATTGTCTAATTTTCTCACAAGCTTGATGGTGCACATTTATATGCTAGCCACATCCTAGCTCTGACCAATCAGGCTCATTATCATATTATAAAAATGCAGGCTACCCTAGCATTATGCTTACTTTTTTCAATTCCAGGACATAGAGTACACTGCCCCTAATCTGGATCCATTCTAATTTATTGTTAGAAACAGAATGTGTCTTGCCCTAAAGGGAATCCTTTCAAATTCTCTACTGGGCCTGAATGCATTTTTTGCCCTTAGGCTCTCCCTCTTCCTTCAGACTGATCATCCAGGCTCTAGGGAATGTTGCCTTTGGGTTGTCTCCTTCATTTTCAATTTCAAGGCTTGCCTGCTTTTTACCCTCAGGTTTTCCCTTTTCAGTTTCTGTATTAGGTTTTAAAGGCCTAGTGGCTTTAAACACTTTCTCATTACAGTATTTTCCTGTTTCATGCTTCAGTAACATGGATGTGGGCTGCTGTTTCATTGATCTGATGTTCCCTCTTAAGAATTGCAATATTCCCTTTTCTTATTTATTAATTTTTATATTATACTTTATTTCAAATCTTAGAATTTTGCAGTGGTAAGCTATATAGCATGTAATCAACCATCTCCCCTAAGACATACTTTAGAATAAATTATTTGCACACCTACGCTGTCATAGTCAGTCAAGGTATTGGTAATAAAGCAAAGATGCATACTTGTTTAAATTAGCAGAAATTGGTTTATTGGAAGTTATTCAGGTAGCACACTGAAGTAACAGAAAGCTGTGAAACATGCTCAAAAAAAGCAATTAAAGGAAGGTCAAGGGAACCAACAGAAACTGGGCAGCTGGAAACACAGCCCTGTGCACACTGATGGTACAGCCTGATTCATGCAGATGCCAGACACTGATGCTACCCTTGGAACTGAATGCCAGTGGATACTGGATGCCAGCAGTATCATACTGAAATGGTTATTAAAAGTTTCTTCTTTCGAATCTCTAGCTTCATGTTCAAGGTCCCAGCTAGGAATGTTAGATTGGCTGTAATGTCTGTCATCCCATATTGGCTTGCACAGTGGGACAAGTTGTCCTGCTACTATCTAAGGCTTTCATGATGGCAGCATCCCCACCCCACAACAAAAGTGACCAGATATTAGGTTAAAGAAAACATAAAATTATGTTAAAGAAAACATTGTGTTGGAGCAGGTCATCGGGAGGATGTGACCGCAGGTTGACCTGTAAGCTGCACCCCGGCAACAGGAGGCTCTTTATCCTCTACTCTGACTGTGGAAAGCAAATTGTCTACTATTCTCATGCTAGCAGCCATTTTAAGGATGTAGCCCTGAAAGAGTAAGGTGGTGTTGCCATTTTAAGGATGTAGCCCTGAAAGAGTAAGGTGGTGTTGAGAACATCTGGACTGAATATGTGACTGAACCTAGTTAAGGGCACTATGTAAACTTTTAGGATTCTGGCAGGTGGATGTGGAGATCTACTTGTCTTGCAGTAGCCTTGTATGTAAGTTTCCTTTCTTATTAAAACTGCCACCTACAAATCTGCAATGGTCTGCCTCTTTTTTCAGTCTCTCCTTACCTTTCATAAATGGTGACAGATTTGGGAACCAAAACATTGTCATGTACATGTAAATAACACCTAACATGAGCTTTAGCAGGTTTTCATTTTTATATTTAACTTTTCATTCAGTGGGACTGATATTTTTTTTCCCCATTCTTGGCTGCCCAACACTATTTTTCTTTTTGTTCTCAACTCTCCTGAAATATAAGGTAAATTATGGACTACCTGAAATTTCAGCTTATCACTAAACTGACAAATGTGAGCAGTCTCGAGAATCACAATTTAATCTGGTCAGAGGAAACTTAAATTGTGCCGTCTTTTGGGATAGAAGGTTGTGTTGCCTTTGAAATGCTTGAAAAATTCCATATACTTATGTCTTTAACTTTGCCTTCAGTGAGCCTGATCGGTTTATCCTGAAGATTTTCTGTAAAAGTCATTTATCTTTTTTTCCAATTTTCTAGCTTTCATGTACTTCTGAACTATGTCCACCTCAAAGTCTATATATAACCAACACAATTCAGGTTTACTTTTTTTCTAAAAACATGTTAAAAGTTTGGCCTTATAATAAATAATACCATTTGCTTATTTTAGGCTGAGAGAGGTCTGATTCTTTCTGGTCCTAAGTAAGAGTTTGAGTAAGGGAGGATAATGTTTCTAGACAGAAAAGAAGCTCACTTTAACCTACAAGTGTTTCTAGGTGACAAAATCTTATCTGGAAGATGAAGTTATTGATTCAGTTATATAGTTCATTGAAAATACTTTTTAAAGTAAAACTTTTAATTATGATTCATTTTTTATTCAAGTAACACTTAAGTGTCTACTTTTTATCAGGCTATTCTCAATGCTAAGGATAAAATATTGAAATAAGCTGAAAAATACCCACTCTAATAGAGCATACATCCTAGTAGGGCTGTCAGACATGTATGGCATAAATAAGTGAAACATAAATATAAATATACTTATATGTTCACAAATGCTAAGAATAAAAAGCAGAGAGGGGACTTGGTAGTACTGGGAAAGGTAAAGCATAAATGGTTAAACTTTTAGCTAGAGGAGCCAGGGAACATAATATTTAAGCATAGAGGGATCAAGCTATGTGAATATAAGAAGACAAACATTCTAGATAGAGGAAACAGCACAAAAGAGCTTAGGCTGGAGCCTCCCTACTTTTTCATATGTACATAAAGGAGGCAAGTTTGGTTGAATAAGAGTAAGTATTGAGGTTTGGGGGAAGATGAAGGGATGAAGTCAGAAAGGTTGTATTCTGACCGACATTCAATAGCACAACTCTAGTTCCTAGGTGAAGTACAAATTATAGAGAGAATGGCAATAACATGCAATATATTAACAAGGCTACGGCAAATTCAAGCAATAAATAATGGGGACCTTGACTAGGTGGTGCCTGTCTATCTATAGACTTTGCTTCCATTTTTGATGTTGATTATGAGGGGCAGGATCAGGGATGACTCCATAGTTTCTGGCCTCAGCACATGAAACAGAGTAGCTTCTTTTGAGATGATGATGTGCAGAGAGGAAAAAGCAGGTTTAGAAGGAAAAATCAGGAGCTTAGTTTTTGATGCATTGTTTCTGTTGGATATTAGACAGCTAAGAGGAGATATCACTTAAGTGGTTAGATATATGTCTGAAATTTAGGGAAGATGTCTGTGTCAGAGGTTAGAGCCATATGCACACAAATAATAGTCAAAGCCATTATCTATTGCTGCATAACAAAAGTATCCCCAATTTAGCTTCTTAAATTACAAAAAAAAAATGTTTTTCACAGTACGAGATGAGGAAACTATGACTTGGAGAGCTAACTTGCTTGACCACACACACATATTAGGTTATGTATCAGGGTTCAGATTCAGAGATCATTGCTTCTGAAGACCCAACTCCTTCCATTACAGTTATGTATTCTTAGTATTCTCCTTGAGCTGACTGCTCTTTCCACAACTCCTCACCAGTCTGCAGTGGCCCTCTCTGCTCACTTCTCTCACTTTGCCAGTTTCCTTTATTTTCCCAAACTCTTTTTTTTTTATTATTATCATTATCAAAGTTTGGCACTCTTTCAGTCATCTGAGCAGAAAGGAAGGCAAAAAGAGGAATGGACAAAGTACCACAGTTCTAAATGATGAGGACTGAATGGAAAATGAGAGGAAGAGGCAATAGATAGTGGGTAGGAGATAAATTTTACACACACACACACACACACACACACACACACACATACACACATATATGTTTATAGATTTATAAATTTATAGATTTATAGATTTAAATATATATACTTACATTTTTGTTTAGGATTGCAGACAATCAATTTGTCTTTTTTTTTGTTTGTTTTCAACCAAGTTAAATTGCTGAAATCATAGCAAACTGCCCTTCAAGTATCTGTAGGAAAGAAAATACAAATGGATGCATTCAGCATATATGATTTTTAAAAGGTAATACAATAAACTGTTCCTTAGGTCTCCATTATACTATCACTGCACTGTCTTATCATAATTATTATAATGTTTAAACTGTTCAGAGCAATTTCTTATGTATTATTATTACATGTGATCCTCATGAAAACTATTCAGATGAGGAAGCTAACATGTAGATGGATAAAATTCATACACTAATATATGGGGCACAGTCTGTTTCCTTGTCAGTTTCTCACACCATGCAATTTAGTGATCAATTATTGTCTATGGGTTTTAGAATTTATCTTGATAACACTAAAGATGATAAAGAGAATTATCTTTGTGATATTCTCTATCCTTTTCTCTTTTTCAACCCCTCCCCCACTTCTCCCTTGTCTATTAAGTCCCAAAATCCTTTCTAGGCTTTCCTCCATCCTATAAACTTGACCCATCACATATAATTTCAGTAAGACCATTACCATTTATGCAAATGTAACCTGTGATTATAATAATTGTTCATGAATTAGTCTAACTCTAGAAATCAGTGGTTTGTAAAATATGAACCTAAGATCACATATGTAATTCAAATGCAATTTCATAGCAAAGTATATATTTTGTATATATTGTCCATTTACTGATTTGAATTTCCTTTAAAATATTGAAATTTAACATTAGAACACAGTCTGCTAGAATGGTTGAAGTTAGTTGAGTTTAGAAATGTAAGAGAGAAAAAGATTTGTTTAAATTTTACACAAATAAATATGGGTATGTATAGGCTTATAGATAAGCTCTTGGTTGGGAAATAAAGAATTCTATTTTATTAACTACAACAAAACAACAACAAAAACAAATCTACTATTAGATTATAACATCCGAAAATCACAGTACTGTACTCATGAAGAAAAATATAATAAATAAAAAATATTTTAAATTAAGAAATGTGTGCAATCTCAAGTGTATGTGTATGCATGCAAAATGGTGTATTATATGAGAAAGTTCTTTATTTTAAAAATCTAGGTTTACAAAGGAAATAGAATGTCCACATATCACAGAATTGAAAACTAAATGATACTAAAGCCATCATATTTGGAAACATGGTCATGTTATGATTAATAATTAATTGGCTTATAACTGGGTCGATCATTGGTATCATGATGAGGTGGTAATAAAAGATTCAATTAGTCACAGACAGGAAAAAAATGAGCTTGGCTATTAATTTTTTTCAGAATAAAGAGGCATTGTATGAAATTTACTAATGGATCTATAGGAGAGAGTAAAGAACTCAGATAATACATTATTTTGCATTAGACAAATTCTAGTATTTTGTTTTGTTAAAAATATGTAAGCAGAATAAAACTGGGCCCTTCTGTTCACACATTAAGATCCACCTTCTGATAGTGTTCCATTCAAAAGAAGGAAAAACCTGACTCAAAAATTTTTTCAGAGTACTATGGCTTTAGAAAAGGTAGCGAAAGGGATGCCCTATCACAATATACACATTACAGCGCATCTACTCCTCTCTTTCCAGTGCCTCACATAACATCACCACAGTTACAATCTCCATTCACAGCTCTCCCCCTGGACGTCTCTTCTTCCCCATTGTCAGAATCCCATCGCAAATTCCCAGATTTTTATCTTTTTTTTTTTTTAAGTAATTTTGTGTAAATTAAAATCCATCTATACACTCTGGGAATTGTCCAATTCACTACTTGTCCATTACTCTTCTCTTCACAACAAAGGCCTGTGATCTGATATGTAACAACAAATAAATTCTCTTTGATGGCTGGGAGGAGGGGGAAAAGATGTGACTATCTTTTGTCTCTATCCAATTATCACTGCATTAAAAACTTGTTTTCATTTTTTCACGGAAAGTATCCATGAAATATGCTTCTGGGAAGGTAGAGTCTGTGTGGATGGCAGTGAGAGGGCAGTATTAGAGAAGCCATTTTGGCAGCAGTTCAAGTGAAAATTTGATTCAGCATGACTGAGTCTGCAAACACCAAGAGCCTTTTTGAGTGTGGCTTCCCATGAAGGGCAGAGCAGGGAGTGTGGTTTGTGGACAGACCCTGGCTTTCTTCTCTTGCTGCTGTAAACAGTTTGACCCACTTCAGGCTCTTGGCCAAGGTTCTTGATCAAGATTAAATATAAGGCATGCTTCAGATAGTACCAATAGGCAAAGCACATTCTTCATAAATGGAAAGAAGGGGTTAAACCTTAAAAGATGACATAATCCCTATGAACTCTTAATCTGCAGATTCAGTAATTAGAATCTGTGACTTCTGATTAAATTTGGTTCCATTGGAGAACATTGGAGATTTTATTGGACCTTTTCAAGAATGAGGAAAAAACTGACTCCTGGCCAAGATGGCAGTGTAGGTATATGTTATGCTCACCTCCTCCAATGACCACATCAAAATTACAACTAAACTATAGCACAACCATCATTGAGAATCACCTGAAGTCTAGCTGAACAGTTATAGTAGTCCTATAACTATGGATATACAAAAAGCCACATCAAGCTGGTCCCATACCCAAGTATAGCATTTAAAAATCGGGAGGGATATATTGGCTGCAGAGGTCCCCCTGAGGAGTGAGGGGTCGCAGCCCCACACTGGGATCCCCAACCTTGACATCGAGGGCCAGAAAAAGAAGTCCTTATAAATTCTGGCTGTGAAAACCAGTGGAGGAGATTATGGCTGAGTGAGACAGAGAGCTACTAGAATCCCAGGTGAGCCTCTTAAAGGCCCCGTGCATGGACTTACTCACTGACATACTCACTTGCTCTGAGTTCTAGTGCTGGGATGGCAGCTTAAAAGGTGCCAGGGATCATATAGGGAGGAATTGAATTGTATGGCTTCAGGGTAAGGGCAGCAAGGGCAGCTTTCTCCCAGAAAGAACTACTGGTAGAAGCCATTATTTCTTTGTTGAGCCCTCCCCCAGCACAGGGTGCTGACACAGGTGGACACAATACCTGAGGCTCTATCAACCTAGCTAATACCATTTCCCCCACCCTGGAGATTCCCTGAGATCTTGTTTCACCCAACTTGTGGGCCCACCCAAACTACTTCCAGTGGCTTTTCTATACAATGGCCTGTTTTGTTGCAGACTTTTCTAAAGTCTCTCTAAGGTTCACAAACCTCAAACAAATAGCATCTGGCCTTGGCATGCCCTGTACCTCTTGCTAAGTAGCCCCAAGCCTGGCACTAGTGGCAGCTGGCCTCAGTTCACAGCTTACCCTCATTCAAGCACTTCCAAGCCCAGTACAAGTGGCAACCATCTGCAGATAACTTTGTAGCTCATACCAAGTGGCTCTGGGAGGGGCATAGGCCGTGACTGAACTTGACCTGCACCAGCTCCTTTCAAGAGACCCCAGAACCCACACACCCAGTGGCCAGATTCAGACCACACTAGAAGATCACACAACCACCTTCACAAACAACACAACCAAAAGATAGACTGGGCAGGCACAAGAGCCCCACAAAAGTGTATCCTGCTCCATAGGATCAGGACCTGCACAACAGCTCCTCTGCTGTAGTTATGGCCAGTCCTCACTGCCAATCAGCCTGGAGGTCGATCTCTCCCACTGACATACCAACAGCAATCAGGCTCAACTACAACAAGAGGGAAAACACAACTCATACAAGGGACACACCTGGAGCACCCAGCTCAACCCAGCTCAGGTGGCCAAGGAGACTGTCAGTGGGCCCTACAGGACACCTACTGTATAGGCCACTCTACTAAGACTGGGAGACATAGCATCTCTACCTAATACACAGAAACAAACATAGAAACCAAAATGGGGAGACAAATAAATATGTTTCAAATCAAAGAAAAGAACAAACCTTCAGAAAAAGAAGTAAACAAAATGGAGACAACTCCACAAGATGCAGGGTTCAAACACTGGTAATAAGGATGCTCAATGATCTCAGCGAGAACTTCAACAGAGATAGTAAACATAAAAAAGGACATAGAAACCATAAAAAAGAACCAGTCAGAAATGAAGAATATAGTAACTGAAATAAAGAATACCTTAGAGGAAATCAACAGTGCATTAGATAAAGCAGAAGATAGAATCAGTGATTTGGAAGAGAAGATAGCAGAAAATGCCCAATCAGAACAGTAACAAGAAAAAAAAGAATAAAAAAAATTAAAATAGGTTAAGGGGCCTCAAGAACAACATCAAGAGTACCAACATTCTCATCATAGGGGAATTAGAAGAAGAAAAGAGAGAGCAAGAAATTGAAAACATATTTGAAGAAATAATGACAAAAAACTTCCCTAACTTGGCCAAGAAAATAAACATACAAGCCCAGGAAGCACAGAGTTCTAAACTAGATGAACTGAAAGAGGCCCACACAAAGACACATCATAATTAAAATACCAAGGTTAAAGACTAAAAAAACTTTAAAAGTAGCAAGAGAAAACCAGTAATTCCACTTCTGGGAATTTATCCAAAGAAACCCAAAACACTAATTTTAAAAGACACATGCATCCATATGCTCTTGCAGCATTATTTACAATAGCCAAGATATGTAAGCAACCTATGCTAAGTGTCCATTAATGGATGAATGGATAATGAAGCAGTACAAATATACAATGGAATATTATTCAACCATAAAAAGAATGAAATCTTGCCATCTACAACAACATGGATGGACCTAGAAGATATTATTATGTTAAGTGAAATAAGTCAGACAGAGAAAAGTAAATACCATATGCTCTCACTTGTATGTGGAATCTAAAGAACAAAATAAATGAACACACAAAACAGAAGGATACTTGTAGGTATAGAGAACAAACTGATGATTGCCAGATGGGAGGAGGAATAAGGAGAATGGATAATAAAGTGAAGAGATTAAGAAGCAAAAATTGGTATTTACGAAATAGTCATGGGGATATAAATTGTAGAATAGGGGAATATGGTCAATAATATTTTAATTACTATGTATGGTGTCAGATGGGTACTAGATTTATCAGTGTGATCATGTCATAAGTTATATAAATGTCTAATCACTATGTTGTACCCCTGAAACTAATATAATATTATGGGTCAACTGTAAATGAAAAATAAATATTCAGAAAAGAAGTATATTGTAACACATTTTCTGATAATGCACAGAGCAATAATTTAAGAGGAAGAGATGAGTTATGAATTAAAAATATTGAATAGGTTTTTTATTCTTTGATAATCTAATTAATGAAAAGGAGCGAATTACATAAACTTTTTGGAAAAATATTTAGATTTCAAATTAGATATACAATACTGACATTGAAAGAGGTAAAATAAAATTCACAGTATACTATTACAAGGACAAAAATGGCAAGCTAATTTATGACTATAGTAAATTGAAAGAGTATTAAAAATTATTCACATACAAGGAAATTTGCAATGTCCTAAAATGTTACAACTCTTAGAGTTTACATATGAAAGAAACTTATTTGATGTTTTTCTGTTCTTGAGAATAATCCTGAAAATTTATAATTATAATATGTTGTGAACCAAAAAGAAAACAAATTTCAATCAAGCATACCAGAGGAATGACTACATTATCATTCTATTCTCTCTACTGAAAATGATATAACAAAAGTCTCCTCATACGGTCAGTATTATGCAACAAAAATGTAGGACAAATAGAATTATAGCTCTGAAACAGGCAGTTAATTAATGAAAAATATGTTTTTTTTTTTCTTAGACCTTGTGATATTTCTGGAATTTGTCTGAATTTTAAAACATGTAATTTGTTGTGGGGTTTTTTTTTTGGCAATATTCACTTTTATTCTTTAAAAAAATGAATGAGAAGAAACTTTATGACAATTTTGAAGTACATGATCTTCTTGAAATGAGAACATGACCCAGATTCCGACTGAATTGATGGCTTCAACAGCTCAAACTAAATCTATAGCGTTCTATACAACAGTCAACATTGCAGGAAAACTGGCAAGATAATCTCATGAAAGAACATCCCAAAGGAATAATTGTAATGATTTAGCATATTAGAACCAACATTAGTGTCTTTTAGGTATCGCAGCTTACCTGGAAGTAGGGACTAAGTATCTTTATATCCCATGTTTTTACCATTCAGTTATTAGCATGCAAATGTATTTGTTGTAAACCAACAAATATTTTGACCACTTAATTAGTAGCCTGCACATTTATTCTGACAGAACTTAAACAAGCAGGGATATTTGTCACAGATATGATGTTTGAAAAGAAATTAACATTAATAGCCAGTTTGCAACTCTCTACAGATGGATCTCTACAGATGGAACAAGAGTTACTACACACAAGATATTTGTTTAAGGACTATAACTACATGTTGTCAGTGTGCTGTTTTCATGTATCTACTACAAATGAAAAACCAAGACCAACAAAGATTAAGTAATTTGCTCAAGATTATACTGCTCAAGGAACAAAATTGTATTGTTTGCTGTCTTTCTGAGTGGTAGAAGTTGTATGAAACAAGAAAACTTAACTTTTTTTCAGAAATTGAGTTCAAAAAATACAAACCTGAAGAGAATATTTAACAAAAACATTCCTCAGTAAATAATAAATAAACGTTTGTGTATGTGTGCTCACGCCTGTGGGTTTTCATACTTTTTAGGGAGCCATACATATTAAAGGAGTTTAATTTGTTGTATGTTCAAGTACACACACACACACACACACACACACACACACACCCTTGTATCCTGCTCTTGCCATTTTTACCTTCTTTGAAAAGATACTCCGTTATCCTAGAATAAGTCTTTTTCTTAGGGTTAAATTATTAGTCTTCCTCTTGTAATTACAAGAAACTACAAAGGATTTTAATTATTAAAAATAAATTTACTACATAATTTCACAGCCCTAGAATTGCACTTGTCCCATCACAGACTGCCCTCACCAAAAAAAAAAAAAAAAAAAAAATTAAGATTTTCTAATATTATGAGACTGGTAAACAAATTTTGAAAAACAAAGAGGGATAACTGTATCAGCTGGTTAATGCAGACTTTGTGTGGGTATAGGGAAGTGAAATTTAATTTTCCTACTCTTTTTAGTTCTTCTGTCTGAACAAATAGTCAAGTAACATGAGATAGATTTACAGGAGAAATATCCAAATTTAATATGCATATACACACGAGTGTTCCATAAGAATATGAAGCCTCAGGACAGATCCAGCAGTTATGGTGTATATGCCATCTTGAGCTAAAGAAAAAGGGGATGGGTTGTGGTTTAGGTCTTCAAAGGTCAAGAAGGACTTTCACGATGAGATTGAAAAACAAATATTTGGTAAATAAGTTTTTGCTGGGCTGTCTTAACAATGGGACACAGAGACTTTAAACAAATGAGCCTCACTAGGCTCATCCCTGTGTATCACACACTAGTTCTATTAAACTGTAATTATCTGTGATGATATCTCCCATTGTGGAGCAGGTTCTCTATCTAAATTCCTTTTAGGCAGTTAGGGTGAATGTCAAAGGTTTTTCCTGAGTCTTTCTTTTCTTATAAATAACTCAGCTTAAAATAATTTATCAAAAGTATATTTTGGGATGGAAAACTTGGCTTCCCCTCTAGGGGGACACAATTTCTAGGAATCCACCCTCCATAAGAATCTCTATATTTATACAGTCCTATGCAGCAATTTAAATGTGACTACTCCAAATTAAGATGTGGTGAAATGTAAAGTACACATCAGATATCAGATTTCATATGAAAAAAGTAAAATATCACATTAACATTTTTATATTTATTCTATATTGAAATTATATTTTGGATATATTGGTTTAAATAAAATATGTTAGTGAACTTTTGCCTATTTTTAAAAATTTTTCTCATGTGTGGCTGATGTGATTATAGTCATGTTTTATGGTGTTGCTCTAGATATCATCCAAAAAAAAATGGAGTAAATTGAGAAAATATCCTGTACTGGCAACATATTATAGTCTACTTATACATGTATGGAACCTAAATAAGTATACTCTTTTGTTTTTTTACATTTGTGAATATTATATTACCTAAATTGTGTATATGTCTGTGCGTGTAACTTACTACTGCCCTATACTGGCTGATTGAATCATTTATTCAAGACATATTGATTAAGCAGTACTGGATATTGATAATGGCTGAGTCAAACTCACAATGTCTTAAAGCATCACCATCTCAATGGCAAACCTCTTGTTTAAAATGAATCACCTCAGATAGCCAGTCTGCAAGCCCCTGTTTTGCAGTTCTCCGCAGCCAGGTTACACTATCTTAACTCTTCTGCCAATATCTTCTTATGACTTTTCTTCTGCCTTGTCTCTTTTGGAGCACCTGACTGCGATTTCAACAAAGCAGCTGCTTGAGCTTTATTTACTAATTCTCTCTGTGCACACACATATAACTCTACTGGTATCACATCCTGAAATGTTGGATTCCTTTATACACAAGATGTAGAAAAAAAACCTAAGTCAGAAAAATGTATAGATCATCTGAAAAGTTTTTCACTGTGGCAGAGGACATAGATTTAGTCAGACAGCATAGTCAAAAGTCATCTGTTAGTCTAGAAGTAATGGAATACTAGCAAAATGAGACTTTTTGATATTAAAAAAATTGTGAGAAGTAACTAATGATCATGAATATTTTTCTTTATTTGTATAAATAATGAGTCCAGGTTCTCTTTCTAGTATTGAATAAAACTTCAACTCAAATGTTTCAAAATGAAATTCATATAAAAATATTATAACCTTTGATAATAAATTTTATTTTGAGTATATCAAAATTAGTACGATGTTTTCCACAAAGTATGTGATATTGAAGAGAGTGGCACAATTTCACTTAAAATACTTATGTAAAAAAACACTACTTTAAAGAAATAGTATTAATGTAGTTTAAAAATTATCTTAAAATTTTTGAAAGTGTTTGTAGGGCATGAAAAAATTTTCCTCACTCCTCTTAGTGTCTCTGGCTAGGTCTGAGGATTAAATTGACAAAGGCATATTAATAGAAGAAAAGCATACAAATTTATCATTCCAGATTTTACATAACATGAGAGCTTACATATGGAAATGAAGACCCAAAGAAACAGACATGTGTGTTTTTATCCTAGGTTTGATGAAGAGTGCACAGTTGTGGAGAAATATGATAGATTAAAGAGAATGACATAATTGTGGTAAACTGGGGGAAATTAAGTAATACCTGTTTTTTAGCATTTTTCTTGGCATTCTTTTGTCTTCAGAGATAAGGATGCTCTTTTTCTCTGGGTATGGAGAGGGCAGGGGCATATGGAGGGAACCTTTTACATGAGGGCTTTACAACCTGTTTCAAGGATTAAAGTTGAGGAACAGGAGAGGTTAGAATGACCTTCTTGCTTTTGCCATTGTGTAAAGGTCCTTCAGTTTAAAATATTTAATATGCTAAGGTGCCATATTGGGGAACTGTGTTCTGAACCCTATTATGTTTTTATTTCTAAAGTTGTATCCAAATTAAAACATGTATAAATGTTCATTTGATAATATTAAAATGTGTATTTCATGTAGATAAAAATATTATTTTTATTTTCTAACTTTTAATGAAATTATTTGACCTAAGATTTAGAACTTAATGGTAATTTCTTAGTAAAGAGAATATTTGCTTTTTAATTTGCTTTCTATAATGAAAACATTAGCACTAATTTTCATAATAAAATAGAAAAACAGAATGATACCAATGTAAAAGCATTTCGGTTTTTCAATTAAATGCCTGTTAGAGTCTGTGTTTCCCATTATAAATGAAAATATAATTGCAAAGTAAGAATACACATAAAAGAGTAGGAAACATATAAGTTAATGGGAAATCTTCAAATCCACACTGATTATGTGCAAATCTACCCATATTAGAAGCATGTAATTATTTTTAGAATGTGTGAGGCAAAAAGATAATAAGGCGAATTTTCAGTGGTAAGTCGCACTGACAGTTATCCTTAAAAGGATGGAGGAGACAGAATTCCTAAGTTTAGAAAGAATCATACAATCATAGAAGTTTTAAGAGTAGGGAAAAAAATAATCTACAAATGCCAGTGAGTCTTAAAACCATGGACGATTTGCAGAATGCAGACACATCTCACCTTCTACTACTTTCTTTATCTTCAATAGAAAGAAATGAATGATTTTATAGTGTTGCCACATCTTCTATTGTGTTGAATCAATGACTGCAATATTTACATGTAAATAACATTTAAAATATAGAGGTCATTATAAAGTCACGAGTACTCATCAGAAAGTATGAAAGGTTATATATACTTTTTAAATCATACCACTTTACATATGGACACACATACAAACACACTGGCCTTATTAGGGCTGATTCATACTCTATTTGCCAAAAAAGATGAGTAGAGAGAAAAGTTAGTTTTTTAAATATTGAAGTTGAAATATCGATATAGCAATGTGATCCACATTTTAAAACATATATGTTTGGCATATAATTTTGAACTCACACTTTTGAACTCAATGAAAGGGTTTTAAAATTTTTGATTTTATTGTTAAAATCAAATTATTTTATTGTTATTTTGGTGTCATTTGCTTATTAATGGTCGTATCAGGTTTTATAAATTATCATATATAAAGCGATAAAGGAAGATATACAGATATTGTTATTAAATATGTATACGATCGCATGTTATATGTACAAACAACATTTTTGCTATTCTTATTTTAGTGACCATTGCTGATATTAAGTATTTGTGGTGTTAGAGAAGGTATGACCAGGACAAAGGACAAGATAGTGTATTACGAAGACAAAGGACAATATAACAAGATTTTCTCTGTTAAATACGTGAGAAAATTGTCTATTCTTTCTAGCTGCAACAATTTTTTAAAAAGGCTATATTCAGGAGATAAAATAGCTACCAAATTAGGAAAGAGCTGTTAATTAGCATTGCGTCTAGGAAATTTCCCAATGACCTAAGCCATACTGTTGCTGGAGAGATTGGAGCTCCAGCGGCCAGGTTCTTATTGTATGGCATGAGAAAGAATTCAAGGGCAAGATAGACAGCAAGAAGGAAAGTGCAAGGTTTATTAAAGCGAAAATACACACTCAAGAGGGGAATGAAAGCAAACTCAGAGAGAGAGTTACAAGAAGATGTCTTTATATTATAAACTTTTGTTCTTAGAGGCAAAGCTTTGAAATGTGGCACTGATATAGCCTTGCTTTCTCCTCCCAGTAGGAAGGGAGCTCAGTTTTCCACTCTTTCTTTCTTATATGGGGTTTCATGGCATCAGGTACCTCATGGGAGCTGCAGTATTTGCAATGTGGATGAGATTATAATGATATAATTAGCCAAAGATCATGCCTTAGCCAAAGATGGCATCTAAGATGGAAAAGACCAATTTGGCTTATCTTCTCATGCCAGGAGGAGGTCTGAAGAGAGGAAAGAAATTCTGGAGCCATATCTTGGAGGTGTCGCTGGGCTAACTATCCTGTCCCAATTCAATGTAAGACATACTGTGGCAGCCACGAACATGTGCTTTTCAGATCTAAGGGATCCTAATGGATCAATTACCCCAGGTTTTAACAGTCTGAAATCTGTCATTTCATTTAAGCTGATGCTTCACTTCCCATTAACTTTTCTCAGCCAATCACTGAGCAAAGCAAGAATACTAAGGCAGGTCTGTTCCTAGAAGGCATGGGGCTTTCCTGATGGTGACTTTGACTAAAGAACTTCCCATTGGCCTTGCCACGTTTTCTTTCTACTGCACTGCAATCTAAGATTGTCCATCAAAACCCACTTCGCTTTCTTCAGAGATCAGATGCTTAAAGTACTCTTGCCTTCCCAGTCCATTTCCATTTTCCATCATAGATCTTTTCCCTAAGGAATCATTTGATAGAGATCCTAACACCCAAATATTTTTGTTATCTTTAGAATTTCACAAGAGTAAAACTACTTAAAAGTGGCTCTATAGATTTTTAATTTAGCAGTAAAAAGTGTCCTTTTAGTTTTTCAGATACTTATGGCTTGCATAATCAGAAAATTTGTAAGCATCATCATGATGATCAGATGCTGATGCAGTTCTAGGCAGCCCCATATTTTTATTTTCCTTCCTTTTAAAGAGCTATTTTCTCGTAAAATAACTATTGGCAGTTCTGCCAATAGAGAGAAGTGCAAGGGAAGCAAGCAATCAATGTGGACTAAACAAAAGCTGAAATCTTCCTTAGAACACTTAGAATAGGAAGATTGGCTTAAATGTCATCGTTGTCATTGAAATACAAGCATATACATACGAGATGTAAAGAGGAATGTAGGGAAGTGCCACATACAGGAAGAAAGAGTGAAATAGGAAGGAGATATTTTAGAGTATTCAAGAGAGGAAAATAAGACAAAAATTAAAAAGATTTTGAGTTCTAGGAAAACTTTATTAGATCATTTTGGGAAAACCATATTAAAATTTTAATTTCTACCTCTGTAGAATAAGGATATATTAGATGATCTCTAATGTCTTAATATAAAGTCTAGCTCTAACATTCTGACTCATTCATTCATTTATTAAGTATGTACATAATGTCTGTCATATGCCTACTTCGTACAGGCACTAAGCTACAGATCACCTACAAGGAAGAAGACAAGTAACCAACGATTGAAATACATTGTGATAAATACTATGAGAAGGTATGCCTAGGATCTGGTGGGTTTTAGAATAGAGGTATTTAATTCATTCAGGGGAGAATGGTCAGGAAAGACATTTCAGATGAAATGCATGGGGAGAACTTAGACATCAGCTCAGTTCCTAGAGGGTCTAGAGCAGGAGAATATGAATCTATCTAGTCAACAGCTTGTTTAAAAATATTAGAACCTTAGGTGACACAATCTACTTAGAGACCTTAGAGAACAATATGCCTTGAACAAACAATGCACATGAGGGAGCAAAGTGAGTGAGGCAGGAGAGATAAGCAGACAATTTCTCAAAGCTTTTAGAAAACCAGGATTTTCATCCTACCAGCCATAAAGAGCCCTGGAAGAATTTTACTAAAAGTGAATTTTGGCTTTTAGAAAGATAACTTTGAATGTAGTAAATCAGAGATAGATGAAGACAAAGCAGGGAATCTGTTAGAAGTTTATATAAAATAAAATAGTATGTAATTTGATTGACTATATTTTGGTTGGATAAATAGAAAATTGAGTATAATGAAAAAAAAAATCAGATATTTTTAAGCGTGACCTCTGTCGAATGAAACTAGAAGTCTCCCTTCACTCTTTTCCTGGATTCTCACGTAACGTTAGCCACAGCTCCAGCAGTTTCCCTCCTTAACTGGCCTCATTCATGGTAGTTGGCAACGGTTCAAAATAGCAATAAGAAGCTGGTATGATTGAGGGCTACTGCCAGACTTAGTAGAAAATCATTAGTGAGGAATCACTTGACAGAAAATCGAGCTTTTCAGAGATTATCCTTTACAAAACAAGGGTCCCTCCCACAAATTGACTTGGATTATAAATATTCCTCTCCTTCAGGTAATTCCTCAATATATATTCATCTGAAATTTTACTAGAATTTTCACTTAGATATAAACCAGGCTTAGGGTAATGGGGCAGGTAAGAGTCAGATGACCCTTAATTGAGGGTCAGGAAAAAACAGTGAGTGAGGATGCATTAAAAAGAGGACTCTGTAAATCAAGGTCGAATATACCCTTCTTCATTTTATCCTCAAAAGTTGCCAGTGATTGGTTATATTGATGGATGTCTTTATACCGCTTGTGGGCTTACATCTCTCCCTTGCTGTATATAAATATCTCTGTTATAGTGATTGCATTTTACTGTAATTATTAGTTTACAAAGCAGTCTCTCTCGCTGGACCATGAGATACTAACGGAACAGGTAACTGGGTATTTGTACCTATTCATCCCCAGCTTCTTGCATCAGTATCTGCCAGGTATCGGATACTCAGTAATATATTTGTTTTAAGAATACTTAACTTGATTGGTTATTATTTTAGAAAACAATTTAGATACTTTGAAGATGTCCTGTTTTATAAAAGTCAGCTTCTTGTCTTTTAGCTTTACTTGTCTTCTAGGAATTACTCCGCTACACATGTAAACCTCACCAAGGTGCTTTGCTTTTAGCAGCAATTTCAACATCCTTGCTCAAGCCAGTATCACTACTCACAAAGATGCAATGAGGTTAAAGCCCTATCCTCAGCCTTGCCTCCTGGCCTAGCCACTTAACTTCCTCAGGTGTAGGGGACAGCTCTCCCACTTCTGCTAATAAAGTCTGAGTTGCCAGCCAGCCACATTTGTTTCTCAATTCAGGCCGAATCTCTCCCACACAGCTGGTGAGCTGGCTTCCTGATGATCACTTAGTCCTCACTAACACGAAAATGTCTCTGCAAGAGTTGTTCTGCCGTGCTCCAGGCAGTATTTTCCTCCTAGTAACTTATGACTGGTTGTAACTCCAAAATCTATCTCCTGTCACTGACTATTCTACTTTATTGAGTGATGAATCTTCCCATCATCCTCTTTTTACTCAAGTGTTCCCCTGTCTTCTCTCAAGGAGATTTGCATGCAAAAGGAGTTTTGGCTTCGAATTTAGGTTGCTTTTTAAAAATTCTTTGTGTTCAGGAATAATGATTTTTTTTTCTGCAAATAAATTTAGACGGTTTCTTTTTATTTAAAAAAATGCAAGCAATACAGAAGGTAAAGAAAAGAAGAAAGTGAAGAAAAATACTCTGAGCCCTTCTGTCCAGATAGAATGACTTTCAGCACTTACAAACTTACTTCCAGATATTTCCATTTGCATGCAGATAAAATAAAAATAGATTAACCAAGGAACAGGAAAATATACTTTTACAATAAATGAGATCTTTCTGTTTGTTTCTAAGTAAGTAAAAATAGGTATTATATTTATGTTCTCTTGTATATAGAAAGAACTTTGTAAAACAAGGTGGCCATTTTTTAAACCTTGGGTATATTTAGAGTATACAAATCAAAATATATTAATGGTTTTAAAATAATACTTTATTCAAACTCACCTCAGTGGACCTCACTCATATAATGTGCATGTCTCACTGTCAGACATCAGTGTTAATATAATTAGCCCAAAGAATGTCAAAAACTATTTGTTCAAATGGCCAGAAAAATCTGACTACAAATTAAGAGTACTAATAATACTAATAATACTAATAATAGTACTACTAATAATTTAGAAACTGGTTCTGAAACTAGTATGAATGTACAGATCATCTGGAAACTTGTTAAAATGCAGATGCTGACTCAATAGGGCTGACATTCAGTAAGCTCAGAGGACACATTGATGTTGCTGGCCTTGGACTGTCCTATAAGCATCAAGGCTTAACGTGTACAATGTGTCAGGAACTATATGCTAGGCTGATCTGTCAGGGTTATATTCATGATCTCGTTGAGTCATCACAAGAACCTATGACTACTACATTTATAAGTATGTAACTGAGACTCAAGAGCATAAAATATGTACCTAAGGTTACTCTGCTAGTAGGCTGCAGATAGGTATTTAAATCTAGGCCTGTCTATCTCCAGACAGACATGTTTTGCCTTTATATATAAAGTTCCCTAATATTTCATGCAGGAAAAAAGATCACTGAGACTGATTTGGATTTGAATCTATAACATCATTAAATTATGCATAAACTAAAAATACCACAAACAGTCCATAAAACTAAGGCAAAAGTTTACCTTAAAAGAAAAATAAAACTTATGCAAGTAGAAAGAGCTAATCAATGAAATTTTGCACATAT
>NW_011888929.1:1107448-1110030 GCF_000151845.1 Pteropus vampyrus
TTCTGAAACTAGTATGAATGTACAGATCATCTGGAAACTTGTTAAAATGCAGATGCTGACTCAATAGGGCTGACATTCAGTAAGCTCAGAGGACACATTGATGTTGCTGGCCTTGGACTGTACTATAAGCATCAAGGCTTAACGTGTACAATGTGTCAGGAACTATATGCTAGGCTGATCTGTCAGGGTTATATTCATGATCTCGTTGAGTCATCACAAGAACCTATGACTACTACATTTATAAGTATGTAACTGAGACTCAAGAGCATAAAATATGTACCTAAGGTTACTCTGCTAGTAGGCTGCAGATAGGTATTTAAATCTAGGCCTGTCTATCTCCAGACAGACATGTTTTGCCTTTATATATAAAGTTCCCTAATATTTCATGCAGGAAAAAAGATCACTGAGACTGATTTGGATTTGAATCTATAACATCATTAAATTATGCATAAACTAAAAATACCACAAACAGTCCATAAAACTAAGGCAAAAGTTTACCTTAAAAGAAAAATAAAACTTATGCAAGTAGAAAGAGCTAATCAATGAAATTTTGCACATATTATATGGGTTAAGGAAGACTTTAAAGGAGTTTTTTGCAGATTAATGAATTACTGCACCAAAAATTATAATCAAGAAAAGTGGAATATACTTAATCTTAAGTTTAATATCAGAGATCTTTATAGGCAATGTATAAAGTGTCAAATATTTGCTCTACAAATTATCATTTACATTATCATTTTTACTTTAGCTATCACTTATCCAAACAATTGGCCTTAATTATCCTCCTGAATTTCACACAGAAGAACTTGTCAGTATTTCTAAAAGCAGCTAAATTTAGAGATTATATTTGCAGTAATGTCTACAACATAGATAAAATAGACAAATTCCTTGAAAAAAAACAATTATCAAAATTGTCATAAGAAGAAATAGGATATCTAAGTAGACCTATATCTATCTATTAAAGAAATCTAAGTTGTTATCTAAAACTTTTCATAAAAGAAACTCTAGGCTAAGATGGTTTCATCAATGAATTCTATTAAAAAATTAAAGAAATAATGATACAGTCACATAAACTCTGTCAAAACAAATTTAAAAAAAAATGAGCAAAAGAAGTCAGATACAAGAGTACATACTGTATAATTTCACTCATATAAAGTTAAAAAACTGACTAAATTAATAAATGATGATAGAAATCAGAGCAACAATGGCCTAGAAGGACCTTGGAAAGAATGTGAAAGAGGTATGAGGGAACTTTTTTCAGTGAAGGAAATGATTGGGATGGTTGTTAAAAGGGTATACACATTTTCCAGAACTCAAAAACTTGTACATTTCCCAAACCTAATTTCTTTAAGTTTGAAAGGAATAAAAATATATAAAGTATGTCCCTGGTTCTCAGACCAGTCCACATGCATAGGAAATTAATAAACTGGGATCAGGTTTGAGAAAAATGCTATCATTGAGGATACTGAAGGAAATAATATCAAATCAGGAGCTAAACCTGTTTTGAATGATGAGATTGTGTTTGGTATTAAGCATCTAGTTTACCAAAATGATTATTCTGAAAGAGATAATGCATATTTGGATATAAAGGTCCCATACATTTGGTAATAGTTACATTATTTGCAATTGCAACTCATATTGTACTTTTCATTGTTCTTTAGTTTTTCCATGTTTAGGAATTTATCTCCCTCAACTAAGTGTTAATTCTTCCTTAGGGGAAACATTTTTTTTTTCATATTACTGATTATTATATGTTTATCAAGTTTTTTAGAATTGAAACTCAATATCACTGAAGTTAAATGTCTACTTTCTATAATGTAACTTTTAAAAGAATCCAGTCTAATCTTCAGAAATGGATGCATTTTTTATAGCAATTTTCAAATGTGTTCGCTAGTGCAATTCACTCCAACAAACATTTCTTGAGTGTCTGTTATATTCCAGGAAAGGCCCAGTGATTCAAAGCTAAAGAAGAAGGCACATGCCTCAAGGCACAATATTTTTAAGTTAAAACATGCAGTAGGCAATAGACAGTGTGCTTCTATTGACTAAAATAATTAGGTGACATAAAACATATGTGGATTTAAAAACACAGCAAAAATTATGTAATATTTTGGCTATGTAACATGATATATACATAAAAATGAAGCACCAGACCCTCTCTCTATATGCCCAAGGCAAATACCCCTGTGAAAACCCAGAACAAAGTTTAGAACTGGTTATAGATTCTGCACTTTTATGAATTATTCATTGTTTTTGCAACATCTCTAGGAACATATCAATAAGCTGCAAAGATTTGTTTTAAGTTTTTCCAATAACATTCTCGAAAATCACATTTTCTACCGCAACAAAATAAATCATAAAATCATTTTAAATTAGTATATGAAGTGTTCATATGTAAATATGATTTGTATATTTCTCTACTGTATGGACCTAAAGAAATATAGCACTATTTTAATATCAGGAAACATGGATTTTTGAAAATATAGGTGCAAATCCAGGAAGAGTGATTGGCTCGAAATCCATATTCAGCATTTGATTAAAATACAAATTGTGCAAACATTATTTCTTTTATTTTAGCTCTG
>NW_011888929.1:1110080-1128175 GCF_000151845.1 Pteropus vampyrus
TACCAAAATGATTATTCTGAAAGAGATAATGCATATTTGGATATAAAGGTCCCATACATTTGGTAATAGTTACATTATTTGCAATTGCAACTCATATTGTACTTTTCATTGTTCTTTAGTTTTTCCATGTTTAGGAATTTATCTCCCTCAACTAAGTGTTAATTCTTCCTTAGGGGAAACATTTTTTTTTTCATATTACTGATTATTATATGTTTATCAAGTTTTTTAGAATTGAAACTCAATATCACTGAAGTTAAATGTCTACTTTCTATAATGTAACTTTTAAAAGAATCCAGTCTAATCTTCAGAAATGGATGCATTTTTTATAGCAATTTTCAAATGTGTTCGCTAGTGCAATTCACTCCAACAAACATTTCTTGAGTGTCTGTTATATTCCAGGAAAGGCCCAGTGATTCAAAGCTAAAGAAGAAGGCACATGCCTCAAGGCACAATATTTTTAAGTTAAAACATGCAGTAGGCAATAGACAGTGTGCTTCTATTGACTAAAATAATTAGGTGACATAAAACATATGTGGATTTAAAAACACAGCAAAAATTATGTAATATTTTGGCTATGTAACATGATATATACATAAAAATGAAGCACCAGACCCTCTCTCTATATGCCCAAGGCAAATACCCCTGTGAAAACCCAGAACAAAGTTTAGAACTGGTTATAGATTCTGCACTTTTATGAATTATTCATTGTTTTTGCAACATCTCTAGGAACATATCAATAAGCTGCAAAGATTTGTTTTAAGTTTTTCCAATAACATTCTCGAAAATCACATTTTCTACCGCAACAAAATAAATCATAAAATCATTTTAAATTAGTATATGAAGTGTTCATATGTAAATATGATTTGTATATTTCTCTACTGTATGGACCTAAAGAAATATAGCACTATTTTAATATCAGGAAACATGGATTTTTGAAAATATAGGTGCAAATCCAGGAAGAGTGATTGGCTCGAAATCCATATTCAGCATTTGATTAAAATACAAATTGTGCAAACATTATTTCTTTTATTTTAGCTCTGTTTTAAGTAAAGGTAGATTCATCTTTGGTTGATCATCATCTAAACTTTGAAATAAATTTTGGTAAAACAAATCAAAAGAAAGGTAAGATTAGAAATAACATTTCAAACTGAAGCTAGCTCGAAACTATGAAAATATGAAAGAAAAAATTGCCATATATTTTTCTTTCATTATTTAAGGAACTTTTCTTTTTTATTTCTCCTATAAATAATATGTATTTAATAGTTTATTATATTCTTTTCATTTAATACACTGACAACTGTTAAGGGAATTGGCATAAAAATACTGTATGTTTAGAAAGTACAGCTCAGGTTTAGTAATGAAAGTGAGTTATGGTAGTATCACTATGTTACTTTTTGTTCACTGAGTTAAGATTAATGTTGAATATGTGAGGTAGTTGCTTTTAAACTTTCTATATTTTTCCCCAAAACAGAGAAATAGATATAATCATTAAGAACTTTACTTCAACAAAAATACAAACTCTTACTATTGATGTATGGTAACATTTAAAGTTATGCAAGATGTCATATAGTGAAATATTATAACTGATTGTACTTTTATAATTTGGAAAACTTATTTATTCAAAATAAGAAGTTCTTTACTTTTGAGAAGAAGTTTCCCATCGGTAGAAAAAGTACTTACTTAAATTTCCAAATAGATAAAAACTTGTAACACACACGTACGCACACACACACATACACTCTTTACTAAAGAATACTCAATGTGCTGAGAAGTGAAATCTGAGAATTCGAGGTAATGATCTCAGCGTACTCAAATTTCCAGATATTTAATATCACAAGACATAAAACATTGAATTTGTTTAATTGATAAAAAGTTACTTCTTCAATATTTGTCATCCTATAGACATGTTCACAAATCACTTTTAAAAAATGGACTTTTATTTAGGATAACATGACTCTCTGATATTTTCCATGGAACATTGAGCATCTAGTTTTCTTTGGTATTTGGAAAATGAATCTTATTTGTGTGCAGTTTTTCACAGAGCACATAGAAAATTAAAGAAGGGGAAGTCTGATTGAAGAACACCAGGGAAACTAGCTCTGTTTATTCTGGTGAATGAAAATTGTAGCCTATTGTGTGTTTTTGTTTCTTTGAGTTGTCTATAATTTTTCCTCCTCCCAAAAGATCACTTATTTTATTATTTTTCTGCTTCCAACTGATCCAATCATATGTTTTTTACACATTACCAAATAAAATTGCTCTATGTGCAATTTGTTTTCCTTTAGTAACTCAGGATACGGGATAAGTTATACTAGCATATTGCATTTCATGAAACTAAGTGATGGTATTGAGTTTATGTGGCCTGCTGAGGCATACCTAGACTTTAGACTCAGATATTTAGGAGAAGGCATTTGGAATATGTTGTTACTCTTAACACTGTTATAGAATATAAAGTTTGACAAATGATCAAAATTTAAAATAAAATTTATGTGATATATTGTTCTGGGGAAGAAAACAATTACAAACAATACTGCTGTTATTTATGTAATAATAGAGATAGTAGAGGGTGTGGCAACACTTTGAGCTAGCTACATTTAATACCACTACTGCAAAAGTAATTACATACAGTGATAGTCACCACACTTTCAACAATATTCAAAGGATTCTAGATAAACTTTGTATATTATTTATCTCAGTGGTCCTCGATGATTTTCTTTTGAGACAGAAAATGACCAAATTCTTATACGTAATTTTGCTGATACATAATCACAGTTATTCTGTGGTCCAAAAGCATCATCAGAATTCCATCGAGCTTTCTCTTCCTTTTCAGTAAACCATAAGTGGAGAGTGTGTCCTCAGGTTTTCTTCCTGTCTTTTCTAATATCATTGCGAAACTGTAATTCAATTATCCATTTCTAGTGATTTAAAAAATAATCATTACTTCTAAAAATGAGCATAAAAACAGGGATTAATATTGTTTTTACGTCCGTTTTTATCAGTGACTTGATGTCTAGTTAAAGTGACTATATTAACACAGTTAATATAGTTACAAAAAGTTTCAAAAGGTAACTTTTTCTAAGTAACTAAACTTAATATTTAAAATTTATCTGATACTGAGTTTATTGCTTCAGGAAAGAAATGTTAAATAGACATTTATTGTTGATTAACAATAATCTATGCATCCATAAACTTAAAGAAATTCTACCCAAGGAGACCTTTTGGTAAATTTCTGTTTGGGAAATTGTTATGATGTGTAACTAGTTAGAGTAAGTTCAAGTAAATCTATTACAGGAAGTTTGAAGTCAGTATGATCTTGTAATTCTACAATATGTTCGCCAAAACATAAGTTTAACATAAGTTAAACATAAACACAATTTAATTGGAGAACAAGTATAGAACATAAATCTTTTATGATATTTTTGTTGCCTACATTTTCAGCTTGATTTATGAGCTCTTTCTCCTTGCAGTTTATTCTCAAACCCAAACAAATTAACTTCATGTCCTTGAATGTGTCATACTGTCTCATACTTCTTTGCCTTTGTACATTGTATCCTTCCTAACTAAAAAGCCCTTAATCACCTTTGTCAACCTGGTGAACTGCAACTCATTCTTTAAGAAATAGCTCAGAGTTTCTCGCTGCCCTAGATAGATCAGATTATTATCTCTTTTCTGCCATCACTGCCCCTTTATTCCAGCCTTTGAAGAAATAAATGAAGAGATTTTTAAAATTTATTTTGATTGTTCTTCTAGCCTTGAACGTTTTGTGGATAGGAACAAAGTACTGTTATGCTTTATATCCCACATGTATGTCACTGGGCCTGACACATTATAGCTACTCAACAAATGCAGAGTGCATAATTTCATTATAAAACAAATGCTAACACGAAAATATTTCATTCTATGCCAAATTGTGTATCATTGACCATAAGTGCTGTACAAATTCAAAGAAAGAGGAGAAAAGTGAAGTTGCTTGCATTGAGCATAAGATTATAGAAGAGGTGGGTTTCATGTGATTTCTTGAATGTGTTAAGAATTTGAATAGGCTTAAAGGAAAACATGTATTCAAGGCAACAGAACAAGGTAATAATGGCATGAAAATGAATACCATATTATACATTTCATCTGTTTTGATATTCCTGGCTGCAAATAACAGAAAATCCAACTCAGAATAAATATAAAGGGAAACATATTACTTCATTTTACAATCACCACCGTGACAATCATGAAGTCAGAGAGAAACCTTTAAAGCAATGATTTAGCTACGGCATCTAATTCCAGCATTCAGTTTATTTTTCTGACCTTCTGCTATTGAGATGTGGAGTTGGTCCTCAGGTTGACTCTTTTAAAATGACAAGATTTCTGCCATATTTCAAAGCATCAAAGCAGATACATCTCTATCCAGCAGAAGAGAAGAGGTAGATTCCCCTGTTTGCCTTTTTTTTTTTAGTGTGAGGAAATATTTTGTCACATTTTCCTCAGCAAAATCCCCTTAATTGGAAGAATTAAGTCATAGTCTTTATTATAATTGAGAATTTAACATAATTGAATAATATTTATGATTTATCCCTGTGTCACACCAGGAGGGGGCAGAAAACTGTTAGGAAGGAAAGGAAGAGAATAGTTATCGAACAGGCAACCAGTAGTTTCTGAAATATGTATTGAGAAAAAATAGAAAATAGGTTTGTGTAAGTGTGGTGAGAAGAATTTAGGGAGAAATGTAGATTCGATGCAATAGGAAATAAGAAGACATTGAAAGTTTTAAATGTTCATAACTTCTAGTGAGGCAGAAGGTTTTCTTTGGAGACAGTTGCATTAATCATTTTAAGACTTGGTACAAAATTTTCTCACTTAGTGAGGAATAATATTTCTTCTTCTGAAGAACATATATACTGTTGTCTTGAAGCTATGGAGGATATGGCAAAAATGGAAATTTTACTTTTCAAATTTACTTTTCAAATTTTACTTTTAAAATTTGCACATATATTTATATCCTCTGAAATATAAATTGATGCAATAGTTTTTAACATTTGCAAACAAAACATTCCATTGCATTTTGCTTTTTCAGTTACTCTAACATATGTTCTTCATTTCTCAGTTAAATGTAAGGGCTGATGTATCAAAGAAATAAATCCCTTTTCTGCAGTCTCTTCAATATATTTAGTGGAAATCATCAGAATTAACAGTAAAGCTGCAACTTCATTAATTTAACAAAGAAATATCTTTACTTCAATAAACATAAAGCCTAGGCAGGTGTATAAAAAACATTTCCCAGATTTTATTCAAACACATAAGCTGTAATGATGCTTTCTACAGTTGCACAGGATATTTTGTCTAGTTCATTTAACTTGTTTCAATTAATCTGTAACTTAAGAGAAAAAAATGATCACAGATGCATTTCTCAGAAGTTTTAGTCATCATACCTAAACAATGATCTCAAGATGATATCATATCTATTTATTGATTTCTCTAACACCAACAAATTGAAATAAGCCACTATTAGGTACTGCATTGATGTTCTTAGCCTTTACCACTTACTTTCAAATTATCACATTTTAATAAATCAAGTTTCCTTAAACATCACATTCTCTCTTAAGAACAAAGTCAATAAACATAAAACAGCTTTAATGCATAACACTTAGTATAAAAATAAGCACACTGAGTCTTTCACAAGTTTAGCAAGCAGGTAGAAGTCTTATCAATTATTAATGAGAATTTTTGAATATATAGGCCATAGGCTAATAGTTGTTACCTATCAGAACCAGTGTCTCCTTTCATAACCAATATTTGTAATAGTCACTAAAATATCCTAAAAAGAAATTCATAGATAATATAATATTTTTACCAACACAATTTTCAGTCAATAAACTAACTGTAACATAAAGAAAAAATAAAATGAATGAAATTCTAAACAGACATTTATTTCAGTATGCAGATGTTCATCAAACTTCTATGAGATGTTCTAGTAGAGGGGTTGAATGTTTCCTCTTATACACAGAAATGCAACAAGTGGTACCACTGCCAGCACCAGTAGTGCCTAATGATTTTTACCTCCAGTGTCCCCCCCAAAAATGTGCCCTCAGGGAAGACTACTGCTCTGATAGAGACTCTTGTTTTTTGTGCAAGGAATGATGTAATCTAGGAATGAGTAAATAGTAAGAAAAAATCTTTTAACATACATTTCCTAATTCTTTGGACTATGGGTTTAAGATTGCTGGTCTCTTTTATTTATGAAGGAAAAAAAAATCACATATACATATACTTCTGTTTTTTCAAAGGGAGATAAAAAGATATATTTAAAATGTACTTTTTGAAAAGATGTAGATGTTATCTAACTTATTATATAGATATAGGGTGGATATCACACCTACATTAAAATAATGTTTAAGAAGAGTTTTAAATCAAATGAGAAATGTAAATGATAAAATTAGTGAAAAACGAAACTAGGATATGCCATTGTATGTTTACTACGATTTCACTTAAGTACATTTAAATAGCATGGAGGGAAATAGGCCAAAATCTTAACAATAATTAATTCTGAAGAAAAAAATCTCATTTATGATTGCCTCAAAACAATAAAATACCTAGGAATTAAATTAACAAAGGAGCTAAAGATTTGTTCTCAGAAAATTATGTCGTTGAAAAAGAAATTGAAGAAAATACAAATAAATGGATGCCTGTACCATGCTCAGGGGTAGGAAGAATCAATACCATTAAAATGGCCATACTACCCAAAGCAATCTATAGATTCAGTACAGTCTCTGTCAAAATATCAATGACATTTTTCAGAGAAATAGAACAAATAATACAAAAATTTTTATAGAACTATAAAAGATCCAGAATAACCATGGCAATCTTGAGAAAGAACAAAGTTTGAGCTATCACACCCCTGATATCAGACTATGCTATAAGTCTACAGTAATCAAAACAGCATGGTACTGGCATAAAAATCCATTGATCAATAGAACAGAATAGAGAGTCCAGAAATAAACCTATGTCTATACGCTCATTTAATCTATGACAAAGGAGGCAAGAAGATACAATGGGGTAAAGACAGTCTTTTCAATAAATGTTATTGGGAAAATTGGACAGATACATGCAAAAAAAGAAACTGGACCACCTTCTTACATCACATACAGGAATAAACTCAAAATGGATTAAAGACTTAAATGTAAAACCTGAAACCATAAAACTTCTAGAAGAAAATATAGGCAATAAACTCTCTCATATGGTTACTAATAATTTCTTTTTGGATATATCTCCTCGGGCAAGGGAAACAAAAGAAAGAATAAACAAATAGGACTACATCAAACTAAAAAGTTTTTAAACAGCAAAGGAAACCATCAACAAAATGAAAAGACAACCATGGAATGGGAGAAGGTATTTGCCAATGATACATCTGACAAGGAGTTAATATCCAAAATTTATAAATAACTCACCCAATTCAACACCAAAAAAATCTCCGCAAAACAAAAAGCGATGCAATTAAAAAATGGGCAGAGGACCTGAATAGACATTTCTCCAAAGAGGAAATACAGATGGCCAATAGACATATGAAAAGATACTCAATGGCACTAATCATCAGAGAAATACAAATTAAAACCACAATGAGATATCACCTGACACTTGTCAGAATGGCTATCATCAGTAAATCAAAAGAACAAGTGTTAGTGAGGATGTGAAGAAAAGGGAACCTTCATACACTGTTGGTGGGATTGCAAATTGTTACAGCCACTATGGAATAGTACAGTCTGGAGTTAAAAATGGATCTACCTTTTGACCCAGCAATTGCACTTCTGGATATTTATTAAAAGAAAACCAAAACACTAATTCATAAATATATGCACCCCTATGTTCACTGAGGTGCTATTCACAATAGCCAAGATATGGAAGCAACCCAAGTTCCCATCAACAGACAATTGGATAAAGAAGTTCTGGTTCATATATACAATGGAATATTACTCAGCCATAAAAAAAAAAAAAATGAAATCCTACCATTTTCAATGACATAGATGGGCCTAGAGGTTTTTTTGCTGAGTGAAATATGTCAGACAGAGAAAGATAACTACCATATGATTCACTTATATGGAGAATCTAAGGAACGAAAACAAACTAATTGAAAACAGACTCACAAATACAGAGCAGGGGAGTTGAGAGAAAGGACTGCAGGGTTAAAGAAGTACAAATTAGTAGTTGAGATATGGTCATGGGGATGGGGATTATGGCATAGGGAATGTAATCAGCAGTAATGTAATGGCTATGTGTAAAGCCAGAGGAGAGAAAGAATAATCAGAGAGATTGTTTCATAAAATATATAAATGTCTAATCAATGTAGAGTATACTTGAAACTAATAATAAAATGTTTTAAAAATTGTTAATTCTGGATTTTAAGATTGAAGATGATTATGTTTCTATATTTCCCCCTACTTCTTGATGATTTCAAAAATATTACAATAGGTAACATATAAAAAAGAAAGCATTAGATTAAGCAAAATATTTGACATGGATTTTTTTCCTAGTTTTTATCTTTTACATCTGCAGATTTTCCTTCTCTTATCTAAATGCAAGTTCTGTATTACTTCTGAGATTCTTTCTTCTCTCATCTATTAAACTTTGATATTCTCAAGTGTTCTTTCTTTAGATTTTCTCTTCTTTCTCGTTTCTTATTCCCCCACACTGGTTAATCATACTTTTGTCTTTTCTTCTTAGCTCTAAAAAATGCTATAGCCTCAAACTTAATTTATTGATTTCTGTATACCAACTTGATAACTTCCTCTGGGTATCATGTGGCACTTCAAAAGCATTAATAATACACCTAATATTAAGCTCATCTTGCACACCTATGCACTAGCATATTTCCTACTTAACAATCACTTTAACCATCAGGCCTGATGTATAAATCATCTTGGAAATCTTACTTTCTAATTCGTATTCTATCTCAACAACAATCTTCTCCAATAGAGGCTCCAGAATGTCTATTAGGAACTTAAGGGTAGCAATTTTGTGGCAAAAGAGGAAGCTATAATTGCACAATATATAATATTTTGGACTTAGAAATTTTGTTTATGTTAAATTAGAATGTATTGCGGGGGGAGTGGTTAGAGCCCCACTAAACTGTGCTAGTCTTGTTTTCTGTTCCTGCAAAGAACATCACATTACGCCCTTCAGGCTTTTTTGATTTATTCAGTGATCCTCTTTCTAGAGATGAGAGCCCTTTAAAGAGGTAGCTGCAACAAAAAACCAAGCCCCTTTTTTTTTTTCTTATATTTATTAAGATTTATTGCACTCCTTTAGTGCCGTTATTCTCTTGTCCCAAAATTAAATGCCTACTATTGTTCTGTTTACCAATAAAATCTTTAGCTTGTTATTCAGAAGACTTCAAAATCGCATTGTAGTCTAACATTTTCTACTTGCCCCAACAAATAATTATCCACATGCATTAAACTTGAGCCTAAGTGAAATTACTGTTCCAATATACACTTGTGTCATTTTCTGTCATTCAGTATTCTGCTTTCCTGCTCTATCTGTAAAACAATCTTCTCAAGAACTGCATTCCACATGCAGCGATCTTTGATTCTTCTACGAATGTAACAATTGGTCTGTATATTCTGTATTAGAAATTCTATCTGGCTTTAAGTAATTTAAGGGCAGGTTTCTGAATGATTATTTTTAATGTTTCCCAGAGCATGGATCATTGTCGTGTACATAGCAGAGTCTCACTCAAAAAGTATTGAGTAAATCCAAAAATAAATGCAGATGATAATATTTGTGTTTTCCAACTTTTATTAAATGACTTTACCTTTACATAATACATTTTTCAGATGCTTGAGTTTTTTTTTCCTATTTAATTTACCTCTGTACTTTTATACATTTCTATTTTGTGGCCTTCTGCTTCTAGCTTTCCCTTTTACACACAAGTGAATTTACCTTTCTTTATCTCTCCCACATAATGCTGATTTTTTAGCGAATTGGTAATATTGTTCTAAAAATCCAGGTCTAAAGAATAGAAAAACAATCTCTAAATTTTAGGTAGCATTGCATCAAACTTTGTAAGATCTTTTCCTATTTTATCTACCGCTGTTTAGCCACCTTTCAAAATTTTCCCTTGACTATTTGGTGCCCAAATTCTACTTATCAAAACAGATTACATTTTCTTTCTAAGATATGGTTTCTCAGGTTAGTATAAAATTTCTTCAGTAATGAAACAAATAGGAATTACAATCTTATGTAATTATGGCAAAGTTTACTCTTCATTTTCATGTTATGTCAGGTAGGAAAGATCTATTGTTTTGTCATATACATACATAAAAATTATTTTGTATATGACTTTCATTAAATCAAAGATTAGGACTCAAAATTAAATTGCAGTTCAATATTCTGAGTTTCTTTTTCATTTGTACAAATTTGGAATCATCGTAATAAACAGAATTTATTCATATTTTTATTCCAGTGCCTTTTACGAGTTTATGTAACAATAATCAAAAGTGTATTCATTTATTCAGCAAAGAAAGATATGTAGAATTAAAATAGTTTTGTTATTTTGGAATACTATGATAACGAGTAAATATATTTATAATGCTATGCTTAACGTTCATTTTTTATTATTCAAAAACATTTAACATAAATATGTATTTATATTTTAAATCTAAAATTTGTAATCTATAAGTTTATTCATATTTATTTACATATATTGATTCTCACAATGTCCCTGTAATTAAGTAGGGCAAATGTTTTTACCTTTATTTGACAGAGAAGAAAATTGAGGTGAAAAAGTTTAAGAAATGGATAGAAACCAAAACAAGATGCAAATTCTTGTCCCAGTTACTTTCCCTTGACCCGTTGTCCTAGTTATTTTCAAATAATTTGATCCTGCTGATAATACTCATTGTTTATTCTAAAAGTGTTTGTTAATTGGTTTCACAATTTTATTGGTTTCACTCAGGGGCATGTACATTAACTAATAAATTATTTTATACTTCTTAATTTTCTATTGGTGTACTATAATAAGTAAAAGTAAAGGAGGAGACAAAAAAAATATGAGGCTTTAACAATACCCATGTAGGTAGAAAAACTAATAAATAGACAAATGAAACAGTCAATATTAAATCCAAATCCGAAATATAAATATAAGAGCTCTCAGATACCAGAAAATGGAGGGATGATTTGGGGTTAAAAACAAAAGACTTTTTAATTAAAGGGAGAGCCAATGAAAGTGTTTATATGTCAGGGGAAATAATGTAGTATTTTGTCCAAGAATACATACATGTATAAACGAGAGTGAAGTCATTGGTGTGGAATGGAAGGAATATATGTGAGAGCTATTTTGATGGAAGCAAAGAAAAAAAGTAGTCTAATAAAAAATTGAGGTTTTGTTCCTGGTAAAATTAAATAGTAGGGATACAGTAATAATAATGATTGCAAAGACTATAAAATGCTTACCATTGTCTGAATAGTTTCCAAGTACTTTACATGTATAAATTCATACAATCTTTACAACAACATCATGATGATGGTTTTACTTTTATCCCTACTTCTTACATGAAGAAAACGGAGTCCCATAGAGCAACCTGCCCAGGGTCACGTAGTTAGTATATGTTGAATCTTGGTTTTGAGGCTAGTAAATCTGGCTTGAGTTTGCATTGTTTTTCCCCACTACAATAAATGTAAAAACAGAAGGTCAGAAAGAAAATTCTGCATAGAACTTTGAATTGAGGAGATGCCAAGCACTGTCTATACCTTGTTTCTAATTTTCACAGCAATCCTCACATTAATGAACCCTGATGCTATTAAAGAATAGAGCAAATACTTGACTTATGTAAGCCATAAAATAAATAGGAGTCAGAGCTGCAACTCAAACTCAATTAGCAAGTAGTTCAAAAGTCTATGCTTTTCCAGACATAAACTAAAAATAACTATTATATATGATTTTTCTCTGGACCACTTATTTACTCATAAATTAAAAATCTTGAAAGTTTATTGTATGCAAGTTACAATGTTAGGCACTGAGATTAATGTGATTAACAACTTGAGGACTACTGGGTGACAAACAAGCAAGTAATTGCAATGCAGCAGGAGCAAGTGAAAGTGATACCTAATATTCATAGCTTTATTACTGCATTTCTCACAGTCTAATGTTTATTTCAGGTGATTGTATACAATTTTCCCCCAGTACTCTTTGATCTCTTTTAGAGGGTATACCTTTTTCTTCTCCAGTAATAAATATGGTCTCCCATACAAAGTAACTGCTCCATAAATATTAACAGAAGTGAATTCAATTCAATGTAAGCTGTTAGTTTTAAATGGCACTACCGTTATGTCTGTTACCCATGGCTGCAAAATAACAAGGAATTTTGCAATAGAAAGTGGAATAGAGAATTCTTATTTTTCTTGACATTCATTCTTTCTCCTGACCAGAGTCGACTTCATGAATGTGCAGTCACATGGTGCCACACTCAGAAGGGCCCAGTGCTTGGCTTAATGCTACACTGTTACTGTCTTGAAATTCTTAATAATTTTTGTGCTAGTAGTCTCATTTTTTTGTTTGTTTGATTTGTTTTGCATTGTGATCCATTAATTATGTGCCCAGTCCTGCTCTTGATATTTCCTTTTTGCCTAAAACCATGCGGATGATGTGAATTGATGTTTTGGAGGAATGGACTAAGAGCAGATGACAAAGGGATATTGAACCCTCCGTTCATGGGCAACTACTTCACTTCTTCCAGAAATATTCTCCCACCATGCTCCTACACAGATACACTTCATCACTCACTTTGCATCACTGTTTATATATGTCCTCAACTGTACATTGGTAGTGCCAGTGATTGGGTGTCACAGAGAACAATAATTACTAATCGAGTGACTGACAGATGTGCCTACAGGATATTTGTGAGACACTGATTTAGAATCTAGGCATGTGGCCTGTGAAGAAATTGCTCCTGTGGCCTTGCGTTCAAGGTTGTGATCCTTAAGAGCATGTAAAAGCCCGAGACTTCTCTTACTTGTCAAGTAACAAAAGAAAAGTGTAAGAAGAAAATGTGAATCTTAAAATAAGGAATGCTGATTTTGTCAGAAGGATGCAACTTGTAATAAAAGTTCATCAAAGGATAATGAAATGCAGAAAGTGGAAGAAATGTAATAGCAGCAGCAGCCACAAAAGCAATAGGAAAAACTTGCTCTTGATGAAAGAGTGAAAAATGAATAATTTATGTCATAATTGTACATTGAGTCAACCAAGAAGAATTAAGGATGCCAAAAGATGGGGACCCAAAAGATAAGGACTTGTGTGAAAGTCAAGAAAGCCCTGCATGTCAGGATAGAAAAGGATGAGGAAGAAACAGTAGCAAGGCTCTGAATTTAGTCATATTTTCCCATGTAAAATGTGTATTATAATTTTTAAATTAATCTATTAAGGAAGTGAGAGTTTATTAATTTTGTACTTTATTTCAGTTTCAGAGCTTAGTGTTGTTGCACAAAAGAACTATATGTTGCAGTTAGTAATCTCTTGTGTGAGCATCAGTGAAAATACAGCAATACAAAACAAAAATTCTGAACTTTTTGAGGAAATAATTATTGTTAATAGTCTAACATTCTTTAAATTGATTTTAACGTTTGAATCTTAAAACTGATGCCTGTTTAAAAATACCAGTTTAAGTCACTGAAGAGTCTTAAAAAATCTCACACAATAGAAGTAAATTCAGGAGAGGAAATGGAAGTTATATTTAATTTAGACAGTGAGCCTTTTGTTTTAAATCTATAGTTTCAATGGGAGCAACATAAAACTAAATGTGATTTATGTACTTAGTCTACAAACATTATACAACGACTCTGCATTATCATACCAGATAATCTACCAGTTTTGTTAGTCATTGCAAAAAACATTTATTGATAATACCTATATAGTACTTAGTATGACCTGGCAGGCACTTTATTTAAGTCGCCTTATACAAATATAAGCACTTTATGTAGATCAACTCATTAATCCTCATTTAGCTTTTAATCCTATAAAATAAACCCTACATTATCCTCATTATTTAGATGAGGAAATAGACCTCGAGTGCTTCTACAACTTGACAGGATTTCACAGCTACTAAATGACAGCCAAGATTTAGTCCCTGACAGCAGAGATCCAGAGTCTATGATTTTAGCCACTTTCTTATATATTGTTTCTAAAGAAAGATTACTTAGCATTAAACAAGTGAAGTGAGCTATTAATTTGAAACCCGTGTTAGTATTGTTAGCAACACACTGGGACTTTTAGAGTAAAATATTAAGGATATTTTTTAAATTAAAATTTAGATAAACGATAAAATGATAAAGAATACAAGTGCAAATACATGTACTAAATCATTTGGCATATAACTTCACTCTTTGCATTAGAGTATTTAAATTTTAAATCTGACTTTTTACATCTGAGCAGAAACTAGCTTGAAAATTCATGAAATGACTTGGACCAGCTTTGAAATTAGGCATGATTTTTGTTTGTTTACATAACAAGCTTCTTAGGTGCTTTTTGATGACAATTAAGTGCTAGTTTTTCAATGAAGTTTTTCAATCTATTCACTCCCTGAATGGACGGACATTTACTACTATGAATGTGGAACATGCCTCTTGCGATATACTGCTTTTTTGAGAGATACTGTTTGTTAACTCATTGGAGTCTAATTCCTTGAGATATAACAGGTGCTTGATAAATGTTTTTAGACATGATTATTTTGATTAGAAAAATTAAAAACATTAGGAAAACCCACTTTCTCAAATATTTTTAACATCTATATATCACTAATGTTGAATGTTATGTAAAAAGAGGCAATAGGATGTTCATCTACATTAAGTACTGCCATTTGCTTAAAGTGCGAATACAATTTTTTTTTTTTTTTAATATTTATCCAGTAAAGCTAGACCAGCAGCCTCAAGAAGTTAGTGTGTGCCCACTGGGATTTATAAAACAGAACAGTGGGAAGAGACACAGAAGGAAAAAATAGGAATTCAAAAGATTTATTAGATTTTATAATCTCAGCACTTACTCTCCACATAACTGCAAGCAACATACAAAACTTATTAATTACTAATGAAAATCCAGTCCAATGAAAGAACTTATATAGTAGTAGAATTTTCCACATACCAGATTTTTTTTCTAGGCAGAACAGGTAATGAAGACAGCCAAACAAACAATAAAAAACAAAACCAACACACCCCTCAATCTTCTGCATGTATATTGTAAATTACCTGTATGTTGAAGGGTTGTAGCTATAAGGAACAGAGAAAAGTTATAGCCTGAAAAATGTACCAAAGAACAAACTCCTTGCTACTGTCAGGAAGGTGATTTCTAACATATTCTGCTGACCAGACAAAAGCTCTATGTCTCTGGAAGATTCCTGACCTTACAGGAAATACAGGAAATGAAATTAAGAAGGTCTAAAGTAAAGGAGGTGATAAGGATGTGAAATTCGTATACTGTACACGTATCTGCCTATGTTGAAAAATGTGTAGACTGAACAAATTATCCATCCCACTGAGTTTCTGTTGCTGTTACTTTGGTATATGACTGGCAACTACATAGAATTTCCTAAATAAAAAGGTGGAAAGATTGCACACCTTGGGTTCAGATAGACCTGGATTTCATTACTTGCTCCACTATTAGGTCTGGTTAGGAAAGAGAATCCATGGCAAACAGTTTCATAGTACCAATTTAATGATGGCACTACAAGACAGTTGTTGGAAAACCTGAAAGGGAAAAGGAATTAAGACAAACCCAGAAATTCAAAGACTATGAATACTACCCTTCTAAGGCTGGAGGGTCAGAGGGATGAGGTGTGTATAGAACCACGGAGTAGGGGCCACCTTGTAGGAGCTGGAACCATAGCGAAGGCTGCCTTGTGGGAGCTGTGCCACCAAGGGAGAAGTTAAAATGACTGGAGACGTATTAACTTCTGGAGACACTGCTCAGAGCAGAGGAGGGTAACTTACGTTGGCTTCTCCTTTTTGTCACTCTCTAATCACCTGCCAGATATTTCATTGGCTAAAGGCTGTTTGGAGACAGAATTTGAGCAAGGTGGCTTGCAGGAATCAGCCCTGTGTGATATAAAATGGATCAGAGATGAATACGAAAAGAAAAAGGCAAATGGCTGACACAACCAGCTTGATGATATTAGTCAAGCAGTTTAAACACCTAAATCTCAGTTTCTTCTCTAACATTGGGGTAATGCAGTCCAATTCATAAAACTTTTATTAAGATTAAATTAAGTAACAATTATAAAGTATAATGTTCCTGGAACATATTAAATACTGTATCAATGGTATTTTTACTTCTCTAATTTCATCACCTCAGACTGGAGCAAATGCATAAGAAAGAAAAGGCTTTTATTCTCTCTTTTTTTAAAAAATAAATAAATAATGAAAAAGCATAAACCTTGCATGACTTCTTCAATATTTGATGTGCAATTTTTAAAGGTATTACCAATATTTCTTATTTTAGAGTGTATCTGAAAAAAAGTTAATAGGCAGTCTAGCTCAGATTTGAATATAAAGATTCGATGACTCTTAAGTTGTTTGGCTATATAATGGAACTTGAAATGAATAAGATTTAATTTAATATCAAAGTATTCTGTGTATCAGCTAAATATCTGAGTTTATACATGAAAATGGTTAGTACATCTTTTTGTGTGAAGAAAACTTTGGTTTCTCGAATTTATAAATAAATATCAAAATGTTTTTCATTACAAATTAAAGATTTCAAAGTTTATTTTGATCTGTTTCACTTATGGGAAATTACCTAAAATAACTGGCCCATTTGAAAGAATGTATGAATGAATAAGTTAATTAAATCAAAATTTACAGTATTTGAAAGAATGGAATTAATCTTATTACCCACTAATTTTGAAACTGATTAAATTTTAATATAATTTAAATATGAAATATCATAAAATTATTAAATGATACCTACATTTACAAATATGGAAAGCTGTGTATGACACATTATTGAGTAAAATAATAATAGTACAAAACAGTATGGTGCCATTTTCTGTTATGGATGTATTTGTATTTATGTGCAGAAAAAATATATGAAATCGATTGATAATAGTGGTTATTCTTGGGGGACTGTTGTTATAGGTCATTTTTACTTTGTCTGTATGTTCCAGTACTTTCTGGTATTTTAAAACAATTTTGTTCAAAATTAATTTTGTCTTAAAAATTCATGTTTTTTAAAAGAAATGACAGTTTTTATTTTGGAAAATTGGTCTCTTAATTTTCATGTTTTATTCATTTTCATTTATTTATTTGTTTACTTTTTATAGTGACATTGGTTAAAGAAATCTGATAAATTTCAACTGTACATTTTAACAGTAAGGCGTATATATATTTACATTGTGTGTTCACCACCTATAGTTAGATTTATTTCTGTCACCACATATTTGACCCCTCTTATCCCACCTACCTCCCCTCTCTCTCTTACCTTCTGGCAACCACTAGTCTATTGTCTATGTCTTGTTCGTTTGTTGCTTTTAGGTCTATTTATTTTCATGTATGAAATTTTAAGGTAAATAATTGGTATATAATTGATACACTAAGTCATATAATAAATAGCTTGTTAAATGAGAACAAAAATACAGTTGAGAACCTAGGAACTTTATATATTGATGTCTGGCTTATGGATAAATAGAAATAACTTTAACTTAAACTTAGAAAGTTACTTTAGACAAAAGAACAAATCAAATTTAATTATTCTAAGGCATAACTATTTTGAACTTAATTTTAATAGGCAATAGAAAAAAATAAAATAGAATAGTAAAAAAATAAATGAGTGTGCTTTAAACCTTAATAAGGAAATTTCCCTATGATCCTTGTTGCTAAAAGCACTGGGCAGTGGGTCTGGAAGATTGAAGAAAAAACATAAATTAAATGGAAAAGTCTATGACTTATGCTGGAAAGTGCATCAGAAGATTGAAAATGTGTTGCTATCACTTTTGTTTGTTTCTATTTTTGTTTTTATTTGTTTTTTATTGGGTTGTCAATAGGTAACTAATTAATATGTAAACGACTGTTGTCTTTTTTTACGCTAATGTGAAGAACTTGGGAAAATTAAATGCCAGCTAAATTTC
>NW_011888929.1:1128225-1138864 GCF_000151845.1 Pteropus vampyrus
CTTACCTTCTGGCAACCACTAGTCTATTGTCTATGTCTTGTTCGTTTGTTGCTTTTAGGTCTATTTATTTTCATGTATGAAATTTTAAGGTAAATAATTGGTATATAATTGATACACTAAGTCATATAATAAATAGCTTGTTAAATGAGAACAAAAATACAGTTGAGAACCTAGGAACTTTATATATTGATGTCTGGCTTATGGATAAATAGAAATAACTTTAACTTAAACTTAGAAAGTTACTTTAGACAAAAGAACAAATCAAATTTAATTATTCTAAGGCATAACTACTTTGAACTTAATTTTAATAGGCAATAGAAAAAAATAAAATAGAATAGTAAAAAAATAAATGAGTGTGCTTTAAACCTTAATAAGGAAATTTCCCTATGATCCTTGTTGCTAAAAGCACTGGGCAGTGGGTCTGGAAGATTGAAGAAAAAACATAAATTAAATGGAAAAGTCTATGACTTATGCTGGAAAGTGCATCAGAAGATTGAAAATGTGTTGCTATCACTTTTGTTTGTTTCTATTTTTGTTTTTATTTGTTTTTTATTGGGTTGTCAATAGGTAACTAATTAATATGTAAACGACTGTTGTCTTTTTTTACGCTAATGTGAAGAACTTGGGAAAATTAAATGCCAGCTAAATTTCCAGTGCGGGGGTCAGAAAAAATAAACTGATACCATAAAGATGACAAATGTGAGAATAGAAAGGCAATGTCAAATTAGTGCTTTTGTGAAATTAACAGTAACAAAAGTAGGGACAGTTTGTAATAACAACCACTGATTTTATAGCACTTTAAATTTTGCCCAGTAAAATATATCATTATATTTTTATTCTATATCACCATAAAGTAAGTTAGGGAAAAGCAAATTAGGGCAAATACAATTATCTTATGAGGAACCTGAGACTCCAAAAATTTAATAACTTACTTAAATCTCTGATTCTCAAATCAGGGACCTTTCTACTGTGCCTCATGATTTTTATTCTAGATGCCCATATTTGATTACTTCATATGAGTATTCAGTACACTATGAGTCATTTTGAAATAACATATTGATATAGAAAATATGAGATAATTAATAAAATTTGGTGGACAGATTTCTGACATTAATGGTTTGTACCCAATTAGACACTGTCAGTGCACCTATTTATCTTTAAAGAATACAGCTTCAAAGGTGCCTTCTGCCATTAAGAGTTTGTCTTTAGTCATGATGCATAGAATATCCTACATGGATAAGTAATTTTTGTTATAGATATTCATTAATATCTATAAATATCATAACAACAACACTAATAATCACAATATGTTGTTGCCAATACAGTGCATTATTAATTAATCTCATTAATATGCCATTATTGTTAGTAGTACTATCCATGTATAATTTAAACTGATGTGCATCTAAAGATCGTTTTAATATGAGGGAACCTAGAATTCTAATTGTAAGCAAGTATAAAATCTTAACATCCAGAACCTAGACCATTGAAATATATCTAGAAATACTGATGACCTGAGTGAATGAATGAATGAATGAATGAATGAAATGACCCGTCTTATATCAGAGAAGCCATTTCTGACCAACAACTGACCATTTACAAATAGAAATAAAATCCTAATGATAAAAGCACTGCTCTGTTGAGAAAGATATTAATGTCTTATAATATCTATAAAAGATAAGGCAGCTCAAGTACATAGCAAACATGACAGGAAACAGCCATGAGGAGAAAAAAAATTATGCAAGAACAATAGTGGCAGCATTATTAATGACAAAGGAATGTATAGCTGCTTGTGGAGAACAGGCATACTCCTGATATCAAGGAAGGCAGTCATGGGTAGGTAGACAATTACAAGAGATTTTACCAACCTCCCCTTTCATGCATACTAAAGAGCCTCTCAATATTAGTACATAAAAGTTGTGTATGATATAGCTCTTCAATGTGAGAAAGGAGATTTGCAGCAAAAAAATATATTGTTTGAGTATATTTCCCCCTTATGTCCCAACAGTCTCTACAACCAAGCATTTTATTAATCTAATCGTACTCTAGAAAATGTTTTACCTAAGGTTATTTAGGATCTTCTACTTTCACCTTTTCTGTTCTCCAAGCAGTCTATTTTAATTCTTTATTCCTACATCTTTAGAAGAATTTTTAGACTCTCCCTTTAAGAATATAAAATGCCAATAAAGATAGGTATATCCAACTAGCAATAATATAATAGATAAAACAGCATTATATATTTACATGGAAGTTATTAATTTAATCTGGGGCATCTAGGTAAGACTAGCATATGTTGTCTACCTTAAAGGAAAAGTGGAATGTCAATCAAGAAAGAGTAAGAGCAGAAAACTGCCATGGAGATGTGGAATATGAAACATGGGACATTAGCACTAGAGTAGTTCAAAAAGATATAGGAAAATAAGAGATTTATGTGTAGTGATGGAAGCTAGGATATGTAATGGTTGGGTTGTATGAGTGGAAAGAAGTGAATAGATGAAATTAGAACTGTAGTTTGGGGAAGGGCTTGTATGACAGGCTAAGGATTTTGGACTTTATTCTTTAAGCAATTAAGAGCCATAAACTCTTTGTTCAGAGGAGTAACAAGAATAAGATAACTTTTATTGAGAGATATGATGCGCATTTTCAAAAATATTAAATATTATATTTATGTAAAGGTTTGTCAGCATATAAATGGATATCATTTTTTCATCTATTCTGTTTAAGTCCAATGTTTTTAAATACACCGTAATGATATTCCTTCAATTTTATTCAAATTGCATCAATATTTAAATTGTCTTTAATTTGCATGAATGGTTAAACAGGGATGTTGCAGTTGAATTAACAACTTGCAATAACTTCAGTGGAAATGCTTTTGTTCCTTTGAAAAATATCTACTGGTTAAATAAATGTATTCAATTATGAAAATAATGTTATAAAAATATCTTAATATACATTAAAGTTCATTGGTTTTGAAAAATAATTGGTTTTAGATAAAAAGCTATTAGAATTAGTAAAAATGTCTAATTTAAGAAAAATTTCTATGCAATTGCTTTGGTTGTAATAGAATGTATTGGTGATGAAAACAATATAATTTTGATGACAACAAATAATGTTTCTTTTGTTTTAAGAAAATCGAAATGGATAAGATTCATGAATTTAATGGATTAGTAATTTAAAATAGGTATCTAAGGTGGGAAGGCTATTAAAATATGTGTTTCTTTTTCATTAGAAACATGTAAAATATAGTAACATCACAGGGTTGTCTAGTATTGTATATTTTTTGAGATGATATCATAAGCTTTACCTCATTTAGTTTCAGAGTACTCTTTCAAGATAGGAAAAGCAAGTGGTAAAATGTATCACTGAATAATTTGCTTTATATTTCAGGTTTGGAATTAGAACTCAGTTGTGTTTTTCTTCTTCATGTCTTCTTTACTGGGAATAGGCTATTATAAATTTTTTTATTTTTTTGCACAGAAATATTTCAAGCATTATATTTAAGTTGTTCAAGAACTCAATCAAGTGAGTAAATGTGAATGGTATGTCAGACATTTCTCATGGTCATAATGCTTGAGTAGACTGCAGTTGGACCTAAGTTTATTACATGGCAGACTTTCCTTTCTCTGCTGATATACTTTGCAGGTAATGATTTTAAAAGGATTTCAAAAGCACTGCAGTTCTCTATTTAAAATTTTCATTAGGAGGATATGTCATGTGGATATTATAAGGAATATAAAACTACAATTATATTTGCAGATATCTTTCTCTTAGGGTTGAAACCAGTATAAGCTGAAGGTCAAAGGTCAGTCTGCATATTAAGAAGAGCACTCAGGAAAGGAAGGAGATAAAATTTAAAAAACAATATAACATTAAACTAAAAGGCAATAATTTCTTGGGAACTAGACTTACTATATATTTTCTGAGTGAAAATATCTACATTTTAAGATACAAGATATTCGATCTGGGTTCTGTAAGAGAATGATCAATTCTCTGTACCTCATTCACCCTTTTAGATAACTGAGAGGGAAATGAAGAGTTCCTTCTCCATGTAAATAATTAGGAAGCATCCATAAGACCAGATATATACACTTATTATGGCTTCGACAATATTGAGAGAGTTCAATTTTTAATTAGGAAAAATATTTATTGATTTATTTATTGATCAATGTTTAGGCCTATAAACTGGACTGGAACAGATGATTTTCTATCATAAATATGGAATTACCCCTGAAGAAGCAGATATTAACCTTGGAGAGTGACACATTTGACAAAGTAGGCCATGTAAGACAGTATAATCAGAGCAGTACAAGTTGGATGTCTGCTTTATTTCCTAGAGGTAACCAGAACTAATTTCCATTCTCATAGACCAGAACACTAGAGGCCTAAAGAGCTGAAGACTTTACGATAGGTTCACCTACACCACAGGGGACAGCTGGGTGAAAAGGGCCAAAAAAATCAGCTTTCTGCTATGACATTTTCTTCATCTGACTTTGTGGCAAAGTAATTGTAAGTAACTGTTCTTTTTTGAGGGAAGAAATCTATAGCCCTGGATTGTTAAATGGAAAATATTAATTATCTGATCCATGAATTCCATCTAAATACAACAATGGGTCACTTTTCTTTAATCTTATATGCACTTATTTTTTTAGTTACTTTATTTCATACCTCATATTCATAGCGTGCTTAAATTTTCCATAGCTCTTTAATAGAAAGTGTTTTTCAGGGACTAAAAGGTTTCCACAAGAGATACTAATGGTTTCACACTAGTCACCAACTTGATTTTTTTCTGCTTCTCAGCTGCCTTTAGTTTCACAGTCCAGAGACCATCTGTCTAGACAGGTGTTATCTCACTGGTATCTAAAAGTAGAAACTGAACATCATTATTTTTAAAATCTGTTTAGAAAATGCAGCTCTAGTGATAAACGCAATACTGGCCTACGCTGTGCACTGTTACAAATCGCTTCCTTAGAACAGATGGACTGTAAAATGGCTTATTTTGCATTGACCAGCTGTGAATTTAAGTAGTGTATAGGAACTGTGATGCCACTTACACTGCACTGAAAAATAAAGAACTTTAACAGATGTATAATATCAAAAGATATTTACAGTAAGGCATTTATCTAATGAATTTATTTCCTAAAAAGAATCCACTGTCTACAATACAAGTAAAAGCAATTATAGGAATAATCTGTCTTAAAGGTATCATTATAAAAGTAAATTTTGCTGAACAGTATTTAAAGGTCTACAAATTTATGGGCCTTGACTATTCTTCATAACTTTTAGCCTGAAAGTCATAGTTCTTGTTATTCCAAATGCAAAATGTTAATTGCTATATGGGTATTTTCTATTGTGTAGCACTAAAGAACTGTCTTTTGTAAACATAAATAATTTAAAGATACTGTTACAAAATAATATTTAATTCCATCACGGAGTCATACCATTCCTCTACACCAGGGTCCTTAAAGCGCACGCGCGCGCGCGCGCACACACACACACACACACACACACACACACACACACACACACACACACTCTCACAGAGGCACTCACTCTTTTAGAGATGCTGTTTGTACAGTGGTTACATATTTGCAACATGGTACCTTGTTCAATGCCCAGATCCACCACTTTTTAACTATGCTACCTTGGAAAAGTTATCTTGATGCCCCAGTGTTTGTTGTTTTCCTGTGTGAAATAGGAATAATAATGGTCCCAAAATCAAAAGGTTGGTGTGAGGATAAATTAATTACATGATGCATTCAAATCACTTAGAAACAATCTGACATTTAATAAGCAGCCAACATGTATTAGCAGTTATTATTGCAGTTGTTACTCCTGTGGTTTAAGTAAATTGATGGTTTTTGTCACACATCATCTGAAATTAAAATATATTTTCCTGAAGGAAAAATAGATTTCAAGTTTGGACAGGTTTTGTTAGAGTTGGATTCCGTTACTTCATTGTTAAATGCCATTTATTTTTCTTTTTTGGGAAATTAAGTTATAATTTAAAATATTTTTTATGATAAAATATATATTTGTGTTAAAAAATCAAATCAAATTGAATATTTGGGAATACAAGTTTATAAATTAATACCAAAAGCAATCTTTTATTTATTTATTTTTTTGGTCTGTGTATGACCTACAAACAATATGTTTAAAGAGAGAAAACAACCTGTCTTCTAAATGAGTACTTTTTTATATGTGGAAAGCCTCTTTTTTTTACTTTTTTTTTTTTTAAATTCTAGTTCTTCTTCCAAGAAAAGCTGTAGTTAAGAATTCATTTAAAATTAGTCCCTAAGTGGTAAGGAAGCCCAAGGTAAAGAAACAAATGGATTATGTCGGAGTGAGTTTCCTGAACTTCTTGATACAGCATAAAGATTAAATAAATGATAACCTATTTTGAGCCAGGGGTTTATGCAAGCTATAAATGCTAAATATATATGTTTTTTGGTTTTCTTTTATCTTCCGCCTATATCACAAATTTCCATGTTTAATTAAAAATAATAAAATCATGATTGTAATAATTGGATGTATTTTAGGATGACATCATTATTTATTTAGTTATTTATTATCAAGCTTTAACATGGTCTTAGGGGTGAGAAAATTAAAGGGAAATAAAATCCACCTCTTGGACTCAAATCTAAACTAGATGAGGGAAAAAGTAATATGTGTTAAATGAAGATTATTTCTCCACAATATATTGTTAAACCACTATAAAAATTAATTCAAATAATATTAAGCCAAGGGGGGAAAAATGAAGCAAACTTTATCTATTGATGAATATACTACACAAATACATAACATATAAACTAAATGATACACAAAATAAAATAAAATAAAATAAAATAAATAAATAAAATAAAATAAAATAAAAAAGATTTAGAGATCCAGAAATGTAGAACTACCTCTAATGTAAACTGAATCATTCTAGAATGCACTGGAATGTATTTCTTATATGACTTTAGGAAAATAAAAATTAATATGATGCATTTCTCTATTTGCTGCTGGAAAAATAACTTATTACTACTTCTCTATAGGAATGAATGGCATAATATATGTGTCTAATAGCATAACACCTAGCTGGTGTGGGCTTTCAATAAATATTCATTCTCTTTCCACCCTATTCCATACAGTTTCCTATCATTTTTATTTTTTATGTCTTCTTTTTCAGGTCAAAATATTTTGACTATTTTAATCTTTCAAAATGTTACTTAGCATCATTTTCATATTAATTCAGAATATCCTTTATGGCCATTAACAAAATTTCTTTTATCATTTTAATTTAGAATGAGTTTCATATCATGGACCAATAGAGAAATGAAGGAATTTTGCACTAATACTGGTTTCTCAATGTAGCAGGTTGGATTGTTCCCCAAAAGTTATATTCAGTCTTAACTCCTGAATCTGTTAATGTGTTCTTGTTTGGAAAGAGACTTTATAGTTGGAATTAGGTGAAAGATCTTTACAGGAGATCATCCTGGATTAACTGAGTAGACTCTAAATCCAATCACATGTGTCCTAAAAAAAAGGATACAGAGAAAGGGAGACACACAGGGGAGAGACCATATAAAGATGAAGCCAGAAATTGGAATTATGCATCCCTAAGTCAAGGAAGGCCTGGAGTCACCAGAAGCTAGAAGAGGCAAAGACTTCTCCCTGAGAAACTTTAGAAAGTCTGTGCTTCTGATAACACCTGATTTTGGTCTTCTGTTCTCCAGAACTGTGAGAAAATATAGTTCTATTGTTTTAAGCCTTTAAGTTTGTGGCTATTACTTTTGGCACCTCTGGAAAACCAATGTATGCAGTTTTATCTCTATATGCATAGAAATATTGGAAATATACATCACAGCAATGGAGGGAAGAAAAGTAGAAATAGAAGTAGGATTAAGAAGACAAACGCTGTATAGTTTCACTTGCATGTCTAATCTAAAAAAAAAACAACAATTAAAAAAAACGAACAAACAAAACCAAACAAAAATCAGACTCATGGAAACAGAAACCATAGATGTTACTACAGAAGAGAGGTTGTAGGGGATGAGTGAAAAAAGTGAAAGAGAGTATAGTAAATAATATTGCGATAAGTTTGCACAGATAATTACTAGAATTAGTGAGGTGATCACACTGTAAGGAATAAAAATGTCAAATCACTATATTGTACACTTGGAAGTAATATGATTAATATAATATTGCATACTAACAGCACTTAAATTAAAAATATATATATTCTTAAATACCATCTGACCTAGCAGTTGAATTAAATAAATGAATGATTGTCAAAGCCCTTTTTAATTTATAAATGGTTTACTAACTCTGGGTTTCTCTCTCTTTTCTCTTTTTTTAAATTTCACAAGTAACTTGTCTCTTTTTATTTTATTTTATTGTATTAGTTTCAAGTATACAGTATATTGGTTAGCCATTTATATAGTTTATAAAACGATCCCCCTAATTGCTCTTTCTCTCCTCTGGCTCTCCACTTAGCCATTACATTAATGTTAACTGCATTCCCTATGCTGTGCTCCCCATCTCCATGACCATCTATCAACTACTAATTTGTACTTCTGGGTTTCCTAATGGAGACGCTATTGACATTTGGTTCTGGGTAATTGTTTGTTGTAGGGGGCTGTCTTGTGCATTTTGGAATGTTGAGCAGTAACCCTGGCCTCTAACTACTAGAAGGCATTAGCACTCCCCTGAGTGATGAGACAAATTGTCTCCAGAGGACGAGAACAAGGGAGAGGTCAACGAGGCACTCACCTGTGCATAACACTTAAGGGGATAGCAAAAGCTATGTAGTCAAGGTATGCAATACTTAACACAATATTTTAAACAATAGAAATTAATGCAAAACAAAGTTAAAATGCCAACATTTTAAATGAGGATAGAACTAATATCATGACTAAATATTCCCTGGGGCCGAGGGAAGGGCAAACTTACCCTCTGTTAAGAACTACTGTATTGTACACACCTAAGATAAGTGATGTGATGATTAGTTGATCTTATCCTTCCATTGGTCTTCTTATTACTACAAGATGTTAAACCTTCTGGCTCCTAGGCAGATAGATCTGCGTTTGAATCCTGACTCTGCAACTGCTTAATATTTATCCTTAGGTATAAGTTAAGTTCTCAGCTTTCTTGTATTTTCATTGGGTTAATGAGTATGTTTGTGCCATTGAATTTTTGTAAATGTCTGAGATAATTCTTGTAAAGTGTGTAGCACAATGTTTGAAAAGTGCTCTGACAGTGGTAGTCATAAGCATCAAAAACAACAAGATCGTTCTTTTAAAGAGTGATCTGCAAATGTCCACTAAAACGATGATAAGTTAAATAAACATTTTTCAAGGAAGGAAAAAACATAGTATTAAATGAATCTTTAAAAAACATTAACAATGCAAGATTTATCCTATAACATCAAAAGTCATTGAGAAAAAGATAAAAAGCATAAACTCATAAAGTCAACTGGAGTGTCACTTTAGAAGATATCTATCAAAATGCTATTTGTTAAAAAAAAAGTGCTATAAATGCTTCCCATTTTTTTATCCATGCCCTTTTTATAACTCACAACTATATAGATTTTTTCATTATATGTGCTATACTAGGAATACTGCAAAATGATGCCCCTAGCATATTGAAGAATAATAAAAGAGAAATATGTTTCAACATTGTTTAGTAGAACTGACATTGGTACATAAAGGTAATGCAACATACTATAAATGTAAGTGGCTCTCTTTTAAAGCGTATCTTTTAAAGCATAATATGAACGGATTTAGACAAAATTAACATTAAGATTATTTGTTGGTTTTTTCCTTCAGCTATTTAAGGACATTTTACTTTTTCACTTGAAAATATATGTGTATAATCCAATGTTCTTGGTATCGCCTTTAAAAATTTTATATTCTATCTTTGCCTTAATTCAGTCTTTATGTAGTTAATAAATAATAATGCTTAATTATTTTTCCATATCTAAAAGGCTTTAAGGAACTTAGTTTTTGAGTTTCCATTGTATATATTATATTAACTAAGAAAGATTAATAGTTGTGTCCAGCTTAAAATGAACATTGCAGAAAGAATCCAGGACAAAATGGGTTTTTAAAAAATTGATATCATGAATTTTATCTGGAGAATTAAGAATTTGGTCGTACTTAACAGAATTAGAGTGTTCTTTGTTTTCTACTATTTCTACTTCTTTTTTAATAAGTTCAATTTCCTTATAATTTAAAATTATTAAGGTAATTCTTCGGTTGTGGTGGTTCATAGTAGATTACCTAGAATTAAAGATAGCTGCAAAGGAGATTAAAATGGACTAAAAGTTTTACATTAAAAAGGTTGTTATAAAAGTTTACCCTTCACCGAAAAGCAAACTGCTAAAGGTATCCTTTGAAATTCTCAGTTGGTTTAGATCTGATTCAGATCCTAAACACACTGGCCCTAGAATAAAATATGACGCTGACACAACAATAAGCCAGCTCCTCTCTTCAGTGATTTTATCAGAAACAGCCATAAAATGATGTACAATTGCTGTTGATTCAGATATTGATGAAGAAAGATAAGTGTTTTTAAGGTTGAACTTTAAAATGTCTATAACATAAGTGAGAGTTCCTGGAGGAGTTACTAGAAATGTAGTAAATACATTTCTCTCCCTTTTTAA
>NW_011888929.1:1139586-1155711 GCF_000151845.1 Pteropus vampyrus
AGCATCTATATATATCTAGCCACATGTATTAATCCATTATAATACATTTTATACTACTAGAAACATAAGGATATGTATTTATGTTCAGTAAATAATGTAATTCTTGATTAAGTTATTATAAGGAAATTTATTTTAATTATTGACTTTTCATTTGTATATAACTCTGCAGTTTGCGCACTATGTTTATGCACATTTCCTCATGTGCTATTTTCAGTATCCTCGTGGGGTAGATGTTATGATACTAATCTCAGAAGTGGAACTAAAAATGAAGGAGCATAAGGACTTTCCAAAATCATACACGAAGACAGATTCAAGACTTGCAATTGTCTCTTTATACCAGATATGTCATTATACTCATGTATCCCATTTCATCACTCTTGTTTTTAAAATAAGCAAAATGTGCCTGAAGAATACCAACTGATTACAAATAGTTGTAGCTCATGTTAGAAGCAGAGGTAATAGAACCATCAACATTTGAATTATCAGTTTATTTTCAAGCCACTGCTGAATATTGCTTCCCTAGGCATAATGGCTTCTAGTAAAACATAGTCGACATTGCTTATATGTAATGGAAATAAAAGTTCCCATAAACAATTCCTTTCCTTTTTAGTTATAGCAAAACCCCCATATAAATATAAACATATAGAATTATATGGAATAATGAATATTCTCAAATTATAAAATATTTTACTCTATTAATTCTTAGGATCTTTCATACACATATTTGTTTTATTCAATCCAAAAAATATTTATTGTAATTACTGCTAGATATTTAATGATGAAAATATAATCAGGTCCCTGCCCTCTCCGAGTTCACGACCTAACCAACACAAACAAGCAAGTAAACAAACACTTGAATAGATCAACAAATGTATTTTGTAGTGGAATAGCGTAGCATGGGATGGGAATCCAGAAAAGACAGACTGAACTTGGAGTGGGCACTCTTCAGTAACTGTCTCAAGGAAGTAACTTTTTAAATTGAAACCTAAAGAATGAAGTATTCACACAAGATGAATGAGGTTCTCAAGAAGAAAGTGACGAAGTACTTGAGTGTTAAGACAGAAAGAATATAATGTGCAAAAGCAGAGAGTGTATAATTCTGAACTGATAGCAATGCGAAGTGGCCGGATTATGGTCTAGGGAGTGGCGAAGAGCAGTCATCAGAAGCCAAGTCACATTACTGATTTAATATTAAATATCCCACTTTTCCAAGCATGGTGCATGACAATAAGTAACAATTCCTGTTGGAAATATTGAAAGCAATGTTGGCCTGGAGATGTGAATGGCTGTAAGAACCTCACAATGTTGTAGTATATTTACTATTATTGGGCTATAATAATTCAAAAATAGTCTGTAATTTAGCATTTTAGATTATCTTTAATAGAACACATTTTTTAAGGGAAAAGTTTACTTCTTGTCTTCTATTTACTTATCAGCAATGAATTAGTAAAAGAGCTTTGATAAAGAGGAAGTTCATGTTTCTCATTATTGAAGAACTTTTGCCTCCCACTGGCAAATGGTTCTGATCGCTATAACCAGGAAACAGTCTAATTTGTCTAATTTTCATTGATGGTATTAATAAAATTAAAGAAAGATTGTTTTTATCTAAGACCAGCTACATAATATTTAGGACCCAGTTCAAAATAAAAAATGAAAGCCTCCTTATTAAAATATCATTAAGAATTTTCAAGGTCGTAATAGCAAAATATTTTTTTAAAAATCATGAGGTTCTAAGCATGTGTCCCTATACAGTTGAACTTAGAAAAGGAGCAATTTTTGTTCTGATTTTACTTTCTTTTTTTTTTTTTTAAAAAAAAGAACATTTGAAGGACGTTCCCCCGTTTTCTCACAACACAGTGGCGATATTATCAGCTAAACTTTTTCTTTTTTCGAGGTGATTTGGCATTTTCTTAATGGCTATAGAAAGTTAGGAAGAGTCACTGGGGTATATAACTGTGAGCTGAAATTTAGTAATGCCATCAAGAGTTTTTCTGATACATACACACACACACACACACACATCAAGAATTTACTCTTTGAAGCTTAGCCTCTTTTTAAACATCCAATTATAATTAGTTTGTATATTTAATATAATTTTTAATAGAGTTTGTAAAACCCATGAGGAAATAATATATATGTGTATATATATATGTATGATTTTAGATAAAATAGGGTAAGTGCAGTAGTTAAGTTCTTGAATACTATGAATCCGTTTTGAATCCTTTTAATATATTTTATGAAAACTTTGTGAAGCCTTGTGTGTCCTAATTAATAAGACTTTTACTCTTGGTGCTGACAGCACTTGAATTAGCATGACCTTAGGTCTCCATTTGACAATCATTTTCCAAAAAATTTTATGGCCAAAAATATTCAGCTATTCAGTTTCCCGAGCATATTACTTTGCATCCTACTTATATTTTCTAATTCAGCTTTATCCCACAAGGAAGTGACTGAAATTATTTTTAATAATATAGATCAAGATTTTACCTGAAAATTACATTCAATAAAAATGTAAAATATTTTAATAAAAACTGCACTATGCAGAACCTGCTAGTAATGTTGAACAAAATAGAAAAGATGTGGTACAACAAATATTTAAATATCACACTGAATTCTATGCTGTTTCTTTGGGTCATTACAATCTATTAATTAGTTTATTTTAATCAAATATTTGTTAAATATCTATTATGCACAACATCTCTAAGGGAAACATTACAGATTTTAACAAAAATAAAGAGATTTTTGACCTCAAGACAATTACATCATATTCTGAAATGTTCTTTTATGGGAAATGAATTGATTTGCCATAAACAGAGGTAGCAGGATATTAATATCACAAGTCATAATTCTAATTCAAAGTGTCAAGACATGAGCTTATCAAAATAAAATAATTTAAATAAGAATTTTCTATTATAAAAAGAATTAAGAAAGGCTAGATTCTGAGTGCACAGGCTCCTTTTGTTGGCACAATTATTGACTAAGATATTTATAGAGATAATGCATTTGCCACTTGCCTGAAAGCCTTAAAATCCATGAATAATATTAAATTTTGAGAGAAGTAGTTAACCAAATTATATTTAAGAGCCCTTCAGGGATCTAAATCCAGAGCTAATTTCAACATTGTAAAAGCAATATTGAAGCTACAGCACTGAATTTTGCTAGCTTATTTTAGTTTGAATGCTAAATAAAAAAGTGCTTTACCAATGTTCAGCAGAGAATCATCACCAAAATTTTGTCTAACATTGATTTCTAAGTCAGGCATACAAAACTTCTGCTGACTGCGCATTCTATTTACCACCTATTTTTCATTTTCTCCCTTTGTAGTTTGAAGTGCATCGCACTAGACTTTACGACGATCTGAGATTTACAAATTGCATTCATATGCCTTTTGTAAATGCCAGTGTTAAAGTCAGGTCTCAAATTTGCCTCAATAGTGATATTGCCATATTAGTGGACATTTTTACATTTAGAGAAAAAAAAATCTTTATTAACTAAAATATAATCTGTTGCTTTTTCATAATATACATAGCATGTAGAAACATTGTGTCATCAAATCTATGAAATTCTATCCTTTGCAAGTAATAGCTGTGCCTTGTATGTGGTCATGCCAGTAATATTAAATTATGATGATGGATACAGGGATTAATATCTTTATATATCTATCACCTCTTAATTTATTTAAATTCTTCTTAATTTATTTTTCCATACTATACCACATATGTTTATATGGATTGTCTTGAAAGCAGGACCTGAGGCAACACCTTGAGTGCAGGGGGTTTATTTTATAGCTAACTATATAAAACAGAAATGAGGGCAAAAAATAAGTCAGAGAAGAATGGAAAACAATAGAATATAGAATGCCTTCATTACTACCTAAGACTCCATCATTCTGGGAATTCCCAGAAGAAATGTCAAAAATACACTTCAGAACTGCCCATTTGAAAGAAAGTGGCTGAAGCACATCTCTGCTGCTCCTGCTAGTTTGGGTTGAAGGTCAACATCAGGGGTGTTAACTCCCCTGTAACTCTAGATAGCCCTATGTCCTTGAAGTAATATGCTTCCAGTGGGCTTGAGGACTATCCACCATAACTACAGCTGAAATAATCACATTGGTGAGCCAAAGGAAGGTGGTATTGACCACAAATGCTGTCTGCTATAACATTGCTTCGAGGGGGAAAAAAAAAAAAAACTTTCAATAAATTTTTTATCATACAAAGAATTATTTTCCTGTGTTTTTTTTAAAACTAAGTATATTTTTATAATAAAAATCCAAGAAAATTGTTTTAGTTTTTACTTTAATTGTATCCCAATACTCCCAAGAAAGCCCCATGTCATATTTGAGAAAATTATTTTCATAGTTTGCATTTACCACTTAAATTATTAATGCATTTTCTTACATTTATATTTCATAATCTTTGAAAGTACAGACTTATTTTATTTATTGTTTATAAGTTTCTAGGGTCATACTAGTTGGCCTTTTGAGCTCCTACTGAATTGAATTCCATAGAGCACTTTCATGATATTACTGTGTGTTTTGATAAAATTGTTCTTTACCCTTTGTCTTACAAGCTAGTTCAGTGCTGATTTATTTTAATATCACCTTATTTGGAAGGTCTCTGTTTAAATTTGATTTACTGGCCTTTCACCAGATGCTTTCTATCATTCTAGAGAAGTAGCATTATAGTAGTGGAGAAACTCATGTTATCTAAGTGTTACATTATGATACTGATATCTTTTGAAAATGCCCAGAATTGTTTCTCTCTTTTGTAAAGGAAGCTTGTTCACTGTGGACCAATATCTTTAAGCAGCTCATGGATTACTTCCCTCATTAGATAACAGTCATTGATATAGTTAATTATGAGGTATTTAGCAAAATGAAGTCTTGAAACCAAGATACAGAAATATCATTTTTAATCCTAAAACATTTAGGAATAAACAAATATTTGCATTAACCACACCCATTAACTCCTCTTTTTAAAATTATATCACCTTACGTATAATAGTTATCAAAATGTTTTGATATTTATTAATTGATCAGAACTCAGGGCTATCCAATATTATTTCTAGTGAACATTCATCTGGCGAACAATCTCTGAATGTATTCATATATGCAAGACTCTGTATAGGAGGTTGTCATGAGCAGCAGTGCTGCATAGTGAATGTCAAACAGAATGGGATTAGATTCTGGTTCTCGGGCCATTCATAAAACTGTGCTTTTGGCAAAAGACTTTAATTGATTAAACTTTCATTTCTTCAAATGAGTAATGAGAATGAAAAATAGTTACCTTAACATCTCTTATAGGACAAATTAAATAAAATAATGCCATTATAAATGTATTAGCTTAGCGTAATGTTTTGCGTAAGTGTACATTGTTAAAAAGGTACAGATAAAATATAAATTAAAACTCAGTGTTGACATCAAGGAACACAGTGCTTTTAGAAAAGATGAAATACCAGCGCATAAGTACCATTTCCACAAGGTAAAATTTGGAAAGCAAAAAAAGGAAGGAGGCACATCTAATACTTAAATGTTCATGAAAAGAAATAAGCAGATATAATTGTTGAAAATTAAGGGACGATGTTGGAATGAAATATCATTTAAATAGACATATTTATGAAAGAGAAGGTTTGGTGTGAAATACTTTGTAAAAATGACCTATTTTGAAAACCAGCACACTTGCTATACAGATTTTTGCTAACTTTTTCACACATATGATGAACTTTCCCTCCAGAAGCATTTACTAATTTTTACCTCATAATGAGATTACCATTATCCTTAAGACCTTCACAATATAAATGTTACCACTGGAGTGATGTGAAATCTGGCATTGCCCCAGAGGCATTGTGTGTTGTCCCTCTTCTTCCCCACGGATGCAGCAAAGAATTACAGGTTGACAGGATTTAGAAAAAGTAAGATTTATTGAAAGTACATTTTAGAAGGAGATGGGCCATGCTAGGGAAGGCTGAATTTGGGAGATGAAGAGATAAAACAGCATGTCCAAAAAGGAAGAGTGGGTTTTCAGCAAGGAGAGCTGTAACAACACAGAAATGGGTAGGTCTGTTTATATTTAGGCCATGATGGGAGGTCCTAGATGATCCCTATGTCAGGTTACCTTGACTGATAGCTGGCTGCTATACAATACTTTGCACATTTGCTTACTCAGAATTCAGTCTGTTATAATTAGATTCATGAATTTCCAGGCATAAACATAGTATTATAATGACAGTGTAATGAGCATTAGATTGTGGGTAAATTAGGGTAGTACCTACTGCTCATGTGTTTGTAGCTGGTTTAGCCAGCAGGTTTAGCCAGCAGGTTTTAATGGCCTTTGTGCTCTAGGATTTGGGATAATTTATAACCCTAAAAGGGAGGTATTTCTGGGAGGTGTTTAAGGAAGGTCTTCAAGGGAAGTTTCTATGGTTACAGAGCTGGGCCTTAACTCCTGTTGCTCATGCCTGACTAACTACTTAACACAAAGACTTCACAATACAATTTACTGGTAATGTTGCAAATATTCACATATTTCATTTCAATTCAGTTTTATTTGATTGCTATAGAAATTGAAAAGTTTTATGTATAGTAGTCTCCCCTTATCCAAGGTTTCACTTTCTGCAATTTTAGTTACCTGTGGTCAACTATGGTTCAAAAGATTGAATGGAAAATTCCATAAATAACCAATTAATAAGTTATAAATTGTTCGCCATTCTGAATAGCATGATGAATTCTTGTATCATTCCACTCCCTTTTTCCTGGGATGTGAATCATCTATTTGCACAGCTTTTCTACTCTATATATGCTATCCACTTGGTAGTCACTTTGTAGCCATCTCAGTTATCAGTTTGACTGTTGAGATATCACAGTGTTTGTGTTTAAATAAGCCTTATTTTACTCAATAATGACCCAAGCACAAGAGTAATGATGCTGGCAATTCGGATACACCAAATGAGTAGCCAAATGGCTCCTTTAAATAAAAAAGCATGTATGTATGTGAAGGGGAAAAAAAAAACATAGTATATTTAGAGTTCAATACTATTCATGGTTTCAGGCATCCACTGAGAGTCTTGGAACATATCTCTTGAGGATAGGGGAACTGTTGTATTTATGGTCATTTGTGTTTCCTCTTTGGTGAATTTACTGATCGTGGTTTGTTTCTCTACATTTATATAAATGCATTTCATATAAAACCATATATATGTATATATGTGTGTGTATATATATATGTATTTAACATTATGACGAATATATTAATAGTGTGAGGCAACAACTGAAATTCTCTTTAAATTCAACGCTTTTAGTTCCTAGCATTAACTTTTCATCTTAGATATATTTGTACTGAAATCACCTCTTCTAAGTGCTTAGTGGTATAGTTCACTTTGCTTACTTTATTTTAAAGTGCTTGTGTACTAATTTTATTTTATCAGATTTTGTGCGTACAATATGCATGCAAAGGATCAACAAAAGAAATACTCCTATCCGCATAGAGCTTACATTCTAGTGAGTTAGATGTTTTTTTTTTTTTTAAACACACAAAAAATGATATTGAATAAGTTCATGGAGTGGATTAATGTGATCCAGTTTATGACTTAAGAATATTATTTTTTTGATGTGTAAAAATAATATCTGACTTGAAAACCTAGGTAGATAGCAGTGTGAGTTACTGAGAAGGGAAAAACAAAGTGGTTAGCAAGTCTGAGGAATGGAATGATCCATTTGAATAGAAGAATCAGAAGTTACATTTCAAATATGTTGAGTTTGAATTGTCTATCCGATATCCAAGCAAGTGGAGTAAGTCGTTAGATGTATGAATATAGAACACAAATGAAGGTATATGATAGGGATATGATTTGAGAATCATGAATACAAAGATGCTCTTTAAATTCATAGGAATTTGATATGTTACATGGGGGTGGTGATGGAGGACTTAGACATTTAAAAGTTTAGTAAAGGAAAGGACCCAACAAAAGATACTTAAAATAATAAGAGATATGATGGGAAAATAAGGAAGGAATGATATTCCTGAAGTCTGGAGGGGATTTTAGTTCAAGAAGGAAGGATTGGTTGACTAAACAAATTGCTTCTGAGAGTCTGACTAAGATGAGCTGTTGGAAGAAAAAGTTATGTTTATTTTTTTCACCACCAAATTAAAATTTGAACTATAAGACACAGAAAAATGCAAGTAAACAACATGGTGAAATTTCACAAACTGAACTCAAATCTATGTAACTAGTACACAGATTAAGAAGCAGAGCATTGCAGGAATCTGAGTCCTTTGTATCCTTACTTTTAACACCATAGATTTGTCTGTCTCATTTTAGAAATTTATATAACATTATATAATTTTATATACAGATAAACATTTATATAGAAATAAATTTTATAGTTATAATTTTATATGTAAATAAATTATACATATTTATATATTTTTAGAAATTTTATATAATTTTATTTTGTTCAGTATTACAATCGTGAGATTTACCCATAGTGTTTCATATACTTATAGTTCATTCTTATTGCTGAATATTTTTCCATTGTGTAAATAAATCACAATTTTAGAAATGCTTTCTACTGCTAAAAGGTAGTTTCATGAGAGACACATATATTCACTACTGTGAACATCTTTATGTATATCTTTTAGGAAATATACATTCACATTTCTTTTAGTATATACATAGGAATAGGACTAGTGGGTTATAAAGTAGATATATATTCCAGTTTTAGTTGATATTAAAAAGCTTTCTAAATCTAATTGTGCCAATTCGCATGCCCAGGTCAGTATATGAGACTGCCACTTGTTTCAAATTCTTGCCAGTTGTTGGTTAGTCATTTTTACTTATGACATTCTAGTGGATGTGTATTGGTATCTCATTGTGGTTTTATTTCATAGTTTGATGATTTCTAATGAAGTTGAGCCACCTTCATATGTTTAGTTAGCATTTAGTTATCAATGGGCTGCTTTTCCTCTCTCTTAGTGTTGTTGCTTTAAATTTTAGACTGTTAATCACTTTACATTAGATGGTGATTAAGAAATTTAGTTGTATACTTCACATACCCACTGGCTTTTTGGGGATTGGGTTTCCATTGGTTTATCAGTTGTATGCAGAGAATGTAGAATATCATTTTCTTAAAAGAATAAGTTGCAAAATTATTCACAAAATGATAACTATCACAGTTCCCTCACTGAGCCTTATGAAATAATATATTTTCCTAAAATATCTTAAGTTCTGGAAGTAAATTAAATTTAAAAAGAAATTTGAAAAGTAATGCCCCAAAATAATTCTTGAAATTTTGAATCATTGATATTCAACCTAATTTCTCAACAATGTTGCAAAAATAAACACATCACAACTTAGGTATTTCTTATAAATATAGGTAAGATTTGGGTTGAATTCATATACAAATCATCATTTTATATATCAATATAAATATCTTAAATTATTTGAACTTGTTAAAAATCTTACGATGATTTTTTTACATCTTATGTTCATTAATTCCACATTTACCAATCCAATTGGCAACTAAATATTCTCTCTGTTATCAGTATTGTGGATACTGGGATTAACCACATGCCTGGATGCTTAGAAAAACTGTTACAACAGAGCTGTAGAAATTGAGGACCTCTAGAACCTTGATACATCTTTGGAGAGTGATTTTAATAAATCTCAAGTACTTGGATAATTTTTACATATTACTGTTTTGAAATAATTTTTATTTCATAGCAAAATTAAATATAACCCCATTGAATATTTATGTTCTATTGTCTTTGATATAATTACAAAGTATAAACCTTTAAAGACTATACAAAATTTAATAAAGTGCAATCTGCAAGAAGCAGAGTGGTTTATTGCGTATTTCTCTTTATCACAAAATTGTAATCAGAGATCCAGATGCACGAAATTTGGCCAATTTTTTCAAGATTTTGAATGATAGAACTTTGGATTTATTAATAATTTATAAGAACCTCACATTGTACATCATTTATCGGGATGTGTATATATCTTTTTAAATATATATCATTAGTTAAAAAAAATAAAATGTTTCAGCCAAAAAATAAATTTACTAACCAGCACAACTACACAATGCAACATTATTATATTTTCAGGTAAGAGCTTGAACTCAGCTTCAAATAGACCTATTATTACCTTGCTTTACTTTTCATCTTAATTACTATAGCAGTAACAGAAGTTTCCTGGGTTTTTACTGTTTTATCATTTCATATACAAAATAACATTAAGAACACTCTGCAATTTACTTACACAGATTCTGGGCTCTGCCAGGAATTGGGATTATTGTGTTGTCTAAACAGTCTCTGGCCCCTAGGGTGATAGAGCTCACTTAGATGGAGAGCTTGTCAAGTGGGTTTGCTCACAACTCACTGAAAAATCTCTAGGCCAGATTGGAAAATTTTTCAAAGGTAAAATGTGTCCTGATCCATTTTATTACTTGCTCTGGGGCTGATATTGAACCTCAGAGGTGTTAACCAGTCATAACCCTATGCCTATTTAAATTAGTCTCAATGTTAACATTCAGTCATAGGTTTAATGCCTTCATATTCTTTAAGGCACCAAGGATCAGATCTCTCCATTTATTCACAGACACATCAAACAAATAAACAAACAAACAAAAATGCAAGCAAGAATTATTTTTAAATGAAGAGTGACTTTCTGACAGAAATTTTGTCTTTTGCTTATGTTCCTTTTATTTCTTGCAGTAGATCTAATTTATTTTCTGGAAAGGGCCATACAGAGCTTTGCTGCACCTCGCTTTAGGAACAACTGCCACAGTTCATTAAATCTCATTTGTTTTCAACAAGAAGGAAGAAATGTCTTTGGAGATATAGAAGATGCCCAGTCACATAAAACTATTGTCCATGAGTATTCTATAATGTGAGTAAAAGCAAAAAGGTTTTGGATTTAAAATTGTCACTTTTTAGAGTAGTTTAAACATATTTGAATAGAGAATTAGATATATGAAAACATATTTTTAGATCAACAGCTATGTAAATACTGTCTTCATTTATGAGTGAAGCCCTGGTAAACTCAACTCCAGAATGGTATTTAGGGTTGAATTTGCTATATTGCAACAACTACATTATATAAAATTCTATCAGTTTTAAATTGAAAATACTTACTGTAAAACTATTATCACTAGCCAGTGATTAAAATAAAAATTTTATCACTTTCATCCAAAATACATCGCTCATTGCTTCTACTAAACTTCTATATCAAATCTAATACATATAGTCCCTTGAATAGATTTTTTTTTAATATGTTATGAGTTCAGATGATTCAAGGAACAATGAAATAGTAAAAGTAGCAGATAATAAATTAATCTACAGAATGGAAAATACAGATAAGGCTCAAATCCATATAGAGTTGACTTTTAAAAAACATGGCGGGTTAACAACTCCCCACAAAAACACACATAGTTGAAAATACAGGTAAATTTTGACTCCCCAAAATATTAATTTGCCACTCCATATCCCAGTGGGATTGGTTCTAGGATCTCCTGCGGATACCAAAATTCAAGAATTATCAAGTTTCCTATATAAAATGGGATAGAACAATACATACAGTTGGCTCACTGCATCCACAGACTCCCAATTGTGGATCAAAAATAGTACAAACATTTATTGAAAAAAATCTACAAACACGTAGACCCTCGCAATTCAAACCTGTGAGATTCGAGGGTCAACTGTAATATCATATACATGTTCAAAAGTTGAATTTGGCATCAGAATTAATCCATTATAGAGTTTGGAAGACGGAAAAGAAATCTGAATGCCTCCTTCTTTTCAGCTTTATTGAAGTATAATTGACAAAGAGAAATATAAGGTATTTAAAATGTAAAGCATAATGGTTGATATGTATACATGGTGAAAAGATTCCCCCATCAGTTTAATGAACACATTCATCACTTAACATATTTCCTTTTTTATGAGAACATTTAAGTTCTATTCTTTTTGCAAATTGCAATTATACAAGAATGTTACCAACTATAATCACCATGTTATGCATTAGACCGTCAGAAATTATAACTGAATGTCTGTACCGTTATCACCATTTCCGTATTTCCAACCCCCTAGTTCCTGACAATAACTTTTCTGCTATCTTTTCCTATTTCTACTACTCTCTACATCTTCATGAGTGCGATTTTTTTTTTTTTTGATTCCACATATAATTGATACAATGAAGTATCTGTTGCCTGGCTCATTACACTCAGCATAATACCCTCCAATATCATGCATGTTGTCTCAAATGTCAGAATTCTTTCTTTCTCATGGCTCAATAATTTTCATCTATTTATCTGTCAACAGACACGTTGTTTCCAAATTTTGGCTATTTAGAATAATGCTTCAATGAACACGAGAGTGCAGATATCTTTTGAACATAATGATTTTGTTTACTTTGGTTTTATACCCAAAAGTGGGATTGCTGGATAATATGATAGTCCTATTTTTAATTTCTTAAGGAACCTCCATGCTGGTTTTCATAGTGGCTGTATTAGATTACATCCCCATAAGCATCCTAACCAGCATTTTTAATCTATTGTCTTTTTTTATAATAATCATCCTAACAGATGTGAAGTGATATCTCATTATGTATTGATTTGTATTTCCCCTACAATTAGTGATGTTAAGTACTTTTTCATGTTTCTAATGGTCCTTTTTATGTCTTCTTTTGAGAAATGTCTATTCAAGTCTTTGTCCATTTTTAAATTGAGTTATTTAATATTTGCTATTGAGTTATATGGATACCTTGCATATTTTGGACATTAACTCTGTCATGTATGTGATTTGAAAACATTTTCTCCTGTTTCCTAGGTTGCTTTTCATATTGTTGATGGTTTCCTTTACTGTACAGAAGCTTTTTCAGTTTGATCTAGTCCTACTTGTTTATTTTTGCTTTTGTTGCTTTTGCTTTTGATAAAATTTAAAAAAGATCTATGCCAAGACTAATATCAAGAAGTCTACCTTCTCTGTTTTCTTCTAGGAGTTTTATAGTTTCAGATTTTACTTTCAAGCTTTTAATCCATTTTGAATATTATCTAACATTGGGGACATGTTTTATTCTTTTTGCATGTGGTTGTCCAGTATCCCAACACCATTTACTGAAAAGACTGTCTTTTCCCCATTGTATATTATTGGTTTCCTTGTCATAAATCAATTGACCATATATGCTTTTTTATTTCTGGGTTCTCTGTTCTGTTCCATTGATCCATGTGTTTGTTTTTATGACAATACCATAATTTTTGGATTGCTATAGTAGCTTCGTAAATAGTTTTAAATCAGGAAGTGTGGTGCCTCCAGTATTGTTCTCCTTATGACAATGACTTTGGGTATTTGGGAGAGGGATCTTTTGAAGTTGGATAGAAATTTTAGGGTTTTTTTTTTTTTAATTCTGTGAAAAATTACATTGGAATTTTGTTAGGGATTGCATTGAATTTGTAGATTCCTTTGTATAGCATGGACATTTTAGTGATATTAATTCTTCCAATCTATGAACAAGGGTTATCTTTCCATTTATTTTTGACCTCTTCAATTTCTTTCTTCAGTGTCTTAGGGCTTTTCATCTATGGATCTTTTGACTCCTTGGTTTAATTTATTCCTTAGTATTTTATTCTTTCTGATGCTATTGTAAATGAGATTGTTTGCCTAATTTCTCTTTCCAATAGTTTTTTTTTTTAGTGTATAGAAACATAACTAATTTCTGTATATTGATTTTATATCCTACAATTATACGGGATTGGCTCATTAGTTTTGACTTCTTTTTTTTTTTTTTTTGGTGTAATCTTTAGGGTTTTCTATGAATAATATGTCATCTGCAAATAGGGAATGTTTTATTTTTTTCTTTCTAATTTCAATGACTTTTTTTCTTATTCTTGCATAATTGCTCTTGATGTGACTTGCAGTGTTATGTTTAATAGAAGTAGTAAAAGTGGACATCTTTGTCTAGTTTCTGATCTTAAGAGGGAAAGCTTTCAGTTTTATACCATTGAGTATGTTAGCAGTGGGCTTGTCATGTATGGCCATTATTATGTTGAAGTATATTTCCTATATACTGACTTTATTGAGAATTTTTTATTATGAGATGTTGAATTTTGTCCGATGCTTATTCTACATCTATTGAGATGATCATCTGGGTTTTACTTTTTATTTTTATAATATGGTGCATCACATTGTTTGATTTGTAAATGTTAAACTACCTTGTATTGGTGGGATGAATCCCATTTAATTATGGTGCATGATCCCTTTAATGTGCTGTTGAATTTGGTTTTCTAATATTTTGCTGAGCATTTTTGCATCTATGTTCATCAGAGATACTGAATTGTAATTTTTTTTTTTTTTTTCAGTGTTCTTGTCTGGTTTTGGCATCAAGATAATGCTGGCTTTGTAAAATGAGTTTGGAAGTGTTCCCTCTTATTTTTTGGAAGAATTTGAGAAAGATCGATATTAATTCTTTGTTAAATGTTTTGTAGATTTGGCCTGTGAAACCATCTGATCTTGGACCTTTTGTTAGGAGATTTTTGATTACTGATTAAATCTCCTTACTAGTAATTGGTCTGTTCAGATTTTCTATTTCTCCACTCAGTCTTGGTAGGTTATATATATCCAAGAATCTATCCATTTATTCTAAGTTGCTCAGTTTGTTGGCATATAATTACCTCTAGTGGTCTCATGATCTTTTGTATTTCTGAAGTATCAGTTACAATGTCTCTTCTTTCATTTGTAATTTTATTTATTTATTTTCTCCTTTTTTCTTGGTAAGTCTATCAAAGGTTTGTCTATTTTATTTTATCTTTTAAAAAATCTGCTCTTAATTTTATTGATTTTCCTTTTGTCTTTTTCACCTCTATTTCATTTATTTTGACTTTGATCTTTGTTATTTCCTTCCTTATGCCAACTTTAAGCTTATTTCTTAATATCTCATTCCTTAAGATAAAATCTTAGGTTATTTATTTGAGATCTTTCCTTTTTCTTAATGTAGAAAGTATAAACTTCCCTTTTGTTGCATCTGATAATTTTTGGTATATTGTGATTCCATTTTCATTTGTCTTGAGATAGTTCTTGATTTTCCTTTTGATATTTTCTTAACCCATTGGTGTTCAGAAGCAAGTTGTTTAATCTCCACATGTTAGTAAATTTTTCAGTTTCCTTCTTGTAATTGATTTGTAGTTTCATACCATTGTGTTCATAAAAATGCTTGTTATGATTTCAGTATTTTAAATTTATTAACACTTGTTTGTGGCCTAACATATAACCTATCCTGGAGAATATTTCATGTACGCTTGAGGAGAATGTATATTCTATTGCTTTTGGATGAAGTGGTCTGTATATGTCTGTAGGGTTTATCTTTTCTAATGTGTAGTTTCAGTCCAATGTTTTGCTACTAAATGACTGTATGATCTATTTGTTGTAGAAAGTGATGTGGTAAATTCCTTTGGCTATTATTGTATTGCCACGTATTTCTTACTACACATCTGTTAATATTTGGTTTTATACTAGGTGCTCCTAAAATATGTATGTTGGACACATACATAGTCACAAATGTTATATCTTTTTGTTGTACTGACCCTTTTATCATTATATAATGATCTTTCTTTTCTGTTACAGTATTTGGCATTAAGTCTATAGTTTCATATAAATATAGCTAAACTTGCTTTCTTTTGGTTTCCATTTGAATAGAATATTTTTTTATCCCTTAATTTTCTGTGTGTATGTCCTAAGATTCTCATTGTGTCAATTGTAGACAACATCTATACTTGCATCTTTCTTTTTCCATTCAGTCACTCTGTGTCGGTTAATTTGAAAATTTATTCCATGTATATTTAGAGTAATTGTGGACAGCTCTGTACTTTTTATAGACATTTTGTTCATTGTTTTCTGCTTGTTTTATAATTTCTTTGTTTCTCTCTAACTCTCTTCCTTTGTGATTTATTTATGTTATACCCACTTGATTCTTTTCTCTTGAACTTTTGTTTATCTACCATAAGCTTTTTCTTTATGGTTAATATGATACTTACATAAATCATCTTACATTTATAAGTTTATTTTAATCTGTTAACAAGTTAACTTCAAACACATATAAAAGTGCAACATTTTTACATTCCCCTTATACATCTTTGAT
>NW_011888929.1:1155761-1158934 GCF_000151845.1 Pteropus vampyrus
GGTTTCCATTTGAATAGAATATTTTTTTATCCCTTAATTTTCTGTGTGTATGTCCTAAGATTCTCATTGTGTCAATTGTAGACAACATCTATACTCGCATCTTTCTTTTTCCATTCAATCACTCTGTGTCGGTTAATTTGAAAATTTATTCCATGTATATTTAGAGTAATTGAGGACAGGTCTGTACTTTTTATAGACATTTTGTTCATTGTTTTCTGCTTGTTTTATAATTTCTTTGTTTCTCTCTAACTCTCTTCCTTTGTGATTTATTTATTTTATACCCACTTGATTCTTTTCTCTTGAACTTTTGTTTATCTACCATAAGCTTTTTCTTTATGGTTAACATGATACTTACATAAATCATCTTACATTTATAAGTTTATTTTAATCTGTTAACAAGTTAACTTCAAACACATATAAAAGTGCAACATTTTTACATTCCCCTTACACATCTTTGATGTCACAGTTTACATCGTTTTATATTGTGTGTCCATTAATAAATTATCATTACACTAATTTTTAATATGTTTTTCTTTCAGCTTTTAAACTAAAGTCGTAAGGGATTTACCCATCACTATTACAACATTAGAGTATTCTGAATTTAAGTGTGTATATATACTTTTTTTGCCAGTGAGTTTTATACTTTTATATTTCCTGTTACTAATGAGCATCCTTTTGTTTCAGCTTTCTTTTTGTTCCACCTTTTTGTTTCACCCTTCAATACTGCTTCTAAAGCCAGTCTAGTTGTGATGGACTCCTTCAGCTTTTGTTTGTCTAGAAAACTCTTTAATCTCCTTCAGTTCTGAAGAACAACTTTGTCAGATAGTCTTCTTGATTGGCATTTTTCATCTTTCACTACTGTGGATATATCATGCCACTCCCTTCTGGCTTGCAAACTTTCTGCTGAAAAATCTGTTGATGATCTTATGGGAAGTCTCTTGTAATAACAAGTTGCTTTTTTATTACTGCTTTTACTATTTTTCCTTGTCATTAACTTTTGACGATTTAATAAAATGTATCTCAATATGAGTCTTTTTTGGATTCTTCTTATTGTGAATTTTTTTGGGCTTTCTAAATCTGGATGTCTATGTTTCCTTTCCAAGGTTATGAAAGTTTACATCTATTTTTCTGAATAAGATTTCTGTCCATTTCTTTCTCTTCTTCTGGGATGTCTATAATGCATGTATTGGTATACTTTATAGAGTACGACAAGCTACCTTCACTGTTTTTCATTATTTTTTCTTTCTGCTCCTCTGATTAGATGACTTCCACTGCCTTGTATATGAGTTTGCTAATACTTTCTTTCAATTTATCTAGTCTGTTGAACCCTTATTGAATTTTTCAGTTATTATGTTCTTCAGCTCTGATTTCTGTATGGTAATTTCTTATATTTTTAATCTCTTTTCTGAAATCCTCACTTTGCTCATTTGTTGCTCTTCTGACCTTGGTGATCATGTTTGTATCTGTTATTCTGAATGCTCTATCTGGTAAATTCCTAAACTCTCTTTTATTAAGACCCATTTCTGGAGATTTATCTTTTGTTTGGAACATATTCTTTTGTTTCTTTATTTCCCTGACTCTCTGTGTTTGTTTCTGTGCATTAGATAAACAGACATCCCCCAGTGTTGACAGAGTGCTCTTTTGTAGGAGATGAACCTAATCATTCAGCTGGGCCCAAGCTCCTAGATTTCTCTCAAAATCTTTTGATTGTCTAAGCCACCTTCTTTGTTCTTAATGGATCCCAGGTAAATAGTCATGGGGGAGTAATTCTGCACCCAGTAAGGACTGCTCCTTTGTTTGGTATAATTCTGTGGGACTCTTGAATGAAAGCTCTGATAGCTATCAGAGCCAGGCAATCTCTTGGTCGACTACGACAGACAGCTGAGTCACCAGACGTTTGTGCAAGCTCTTTCCATGGAAATGCTGGTGACTTGGTTATACAGTTAGAGTGAGTTGGAGGGAGGGGCAGTTGTCCACCTGCTTTCCCAGTCTATAGGAAGGATCAGGGCCAGTCTTTAGATACGTGCTAAAGTTAAAAGCCTTGACCCTCAGGCAGCAACTCATTGGACATGCAGATAGGTCTCTTTCAGGAAAAGACTAGAAGATGGGCATTTTTGCCTGCCACTTCTGAACTTATCTTTGGGAGGACAACTTATTATGAACTGCTTCTATGTCTTTATGGTCCAGTGATCCTCATGAATGTAAATTCTGTTGGCTTTCACAACCCTGCGATCAAGGACCTGTCCCTCATGTGGCAGCCAGAAAAGCTGGGATGTGTTTGGATGTACAAGTTCTTGCCAGAGAGAAACTGGTAACTTCAAGAAGGCTGGGAGAAGAAAGTGGGAAAGGTGTTCTCTGGCTTTCCAGATCTCTAAGAGGATTACAGCCATCCCTTAGATGTGTGCTAAATTAAAATCCTGACCTTCAGACATCAACTTTTAAAATATGCAGGTAAGCTCTTTTTAGAAAAAGACTAGGGGCTGGGCCTGTTTGCCTGTTTCTTTTGTATTGAGCACTGGCGTGAAAGCAGTGATGAGAACTCACACACCCATTAAGGCTTCTTTGTTTGCTAAATAAAGTCTTGTACGTCTCATGGATGGCAAGCCCCATTGGCTTTCAGAGCTCGGTATTTTTGGGGTCTGCCCTTGGGTGGAGTTTTTAAAGTTGGGGTGTTAGATGTGAAGTCCAAACCTTTCTTTCCTCAAGGAGAAGCTCAGAGTTCTCTCTCGATTGTATGACTCTCTTTTAGGGGCAAAGTTTATGGGAAGAGTTTGTCTAAGACTTTCCCACTCAATTCAGTGTGGATATTTGCTCATTCACCCTATGCGTAGGAGTCACTCAGTCAGTTTCTGAATCTCTTTCAGAGGGAATTTCTCTGTGTAGCTAAATATATTGCTCTGTGTCTGTGGGAGAAGAGAAACTCAGACACTTCTTATGTTTCCAACTTGGTCAGCTCCTTGGAAGTTTGACTGCCTCCTTTTTACTGGATGTGACTTGCCCTTATACTTATAATTTAATCAGGACAATGGTTTTTGTGAGGAAAGTTTCTGTGGAGAGATTAAATCTTTTTTTTTTTTTTTAATGGCAGGCTTTTTATTAGGAAATATCATTAACAAATTTGGTAGAAACATTTCAGAACAATTGAATAAACCTAAGCGGTCTTCTAATTAATC
>NW_011888929.1:1161699-1172095 GCF_000151845.1 Pteropus vampyrus
TTTTTTTTTTTTACTTTCAATTCCAAATTATCTCTTTAGCATCATAACTTAAAAAATTATAGTCTTCTGTGTATTTTGATATGAAGAGTCCCATTATAACTTAAACATACATGTCCATCATAGACCACATGCTCCTGTTTTTCTCCCTCACTCATGCCTCTTCCCCATCCACATCCTCATCAACGAAATATATAATTTGCTTCTTCATCTTCTGCATTCTGTCTTCCTTCATTCTGCATTCTGGCATAAATATTCATCCAGAAAGAAGATTAAGGTGGAAATCTGAATGTCATTTGTTACTTCTTACTCCATATTTCAACTGCAGTGTTAGTCTAATATCTTCTTACTTGGACTACTTAAAGCATTTACTCTACTTTTAATCTTGTCCTTTCATTAACCAGAGTGACCTCAATGCTCCAAAAAAGCCTCTTCTGTAGTTCCCAAACTGCCATTAGAATCAAGTGCAAACACCTTTACATACCACAAGTACCCTTCTCACTTTACTCACTCTCTACGGCTCCCCTCTGGCTGCTCTTCTCCTTCACCTCAGCCTTGACAAACTGTCCACATCAAATACCTAGTCCTATGGCTTCAGCTTTTTTCACTTGCAACATTCTGCACCTGAAACACTGCTCTACCCTTCACCCACCTCCTTACTCTGCTAAATTAAAAATAATTATTATATGTCATTCTCTTCACAAAGTATTCCTTCACCCTTAGGGCTGGGTGACGTATTTTATCCATTGGGCTCTCCCATAACTGCCTTTATCACATTGTGACAAATATATGAAATGGAGTAGAATTTTATAATTTTATTGCTATTTATCCAGCTTACTTTTTCAAAACTAGATTCCTTTAGGACTCTTTACTATGTATAGGAACTACTAATATTTTTAACAAAATAGTTGAATTAATAATGAATTATTTAGTAAATAAATATTATGAAATAAAAATGGTTTATAATTATTTGACAAACAACCTCACCTCACTAATTTTATGAAGAAATAAAGTTTAAAAGAACTGAGATATAATTTTTGAGATATTATTTGCAATTAAGAACTTAAAGAAGAACATTTCAGATGTTGGTGACCATTGTAAAATGGAAATTTTCATATGTCACTGATATAAGTGCAAGTTGCTTTAATTTTTTTAGATGTATTTTGACATTATGGATCTAGAGCCTATACTTATATTATACCTTTTAATTCAGTAATTTTACTTCTAGACATTTATTTTAAGTATTTTATTTTGAGTTGTAGACATTATTATGTGCCAAGATGCTATTAGTTTTATTAAAAGTAGAAAAGCATATCACAAATCAAACAGCACTGAATACTTAAATATGTCTGAAATTTCTACCCTGTGGAATAATGCACAGACAACATAATGATGTTTAGGATGAGAACATTATAATGTAAGCCCCTCAATGTTCTGCTTATTTATAAGTATAAAACCTTTTATCCGTTCACTTATTTATTTATTCATTCAGTCAGTCAGCAAATATTGATTGACAAGCATTAAATAAGACAGACAAGCTACATAATTTCTCCATTCTACAGAAGATGAGAGAATATCAGTAAGCAAGTAAAAAAATACATTAATAAAGTCAAGCAAGCATATAAATAAATAATTACTAATTGTAATGTGTGCTATGCAGGAAATAAGTAGGCAATAAATATTGGGGCATGATAGAAGGTAACTCATGAGGAAGTATGATACGTGATAATTGATAACTAAAAGATGTCAACCACGTAAACAGCTGAGAAAGGGCATTCCAAGCAGAAGAAACAAGCGCTAAGAAGTTCAGGTGAACGTAAACTTGATATGTACCCGAAACAAAAAGAAAATCCAGGGTGACTAAAATGTGGTTGTGAGTAGAATGTAAAAAAGGTAGGAAAGAAAAGATCGTCAGGGCATAGTGAGGGATTTGGATTCTAAGTGCAATGGAAAGCCCTTTAAGGGCAATCTGACTTATTTATTTGATAATCATAAAGCTCATACTACTGCTCGATAAAGGTCATTGCATTTATTGCTGATGTTATATTTTTTCTACTAAAATACTTGTAGGTTGATAGCCACCACTCCACCAATTATACAATATATTTATGTAAAATTAAATAAGTACAAAGAGCAATATCTGAAATTATCTTATTTATTATGTATTTATTGCCCATCTCTCTTTACTGAAACATTAGTTCTAAGATAAGAAATTCCTTTTCTATTTAGCACCACTGTATTCCCAGTGATTTTACTGTGTATTTCACATAGTAAACAATAAATATGTGTTTAATGAATGAATGTAGTCATCATTTTTAATATATTATAGGAAGTGTATAATAATGCTGAGAGCTTCATCTAAACACTTTTATGTTTTAAGTTCTTACTTTAAACTTCCTTCAATCTTCTTCACATTTCCCCTCTCCTTTATTCTAAGGCCCTGTATTCTGGTTATGCTTTTAATCGGGCCATTCTCCTTACTCCTCTTTATTTTGCAATGCCATTTGTGTCCTTCTCTAGACTCTCTTACTTCAAAGTCTCATGTATTTCCAAACTCCCCATCCTCTCCTCTCCCTGGACGTAAAAGGTTGCACCCCAAATGATATTTCAAGCATAGACCAATCATAACAAGTGTATTTCTTTGCCTCAGACATATCTACCTGGATGCTCTCTTAACTGCTCTTGAACTGTATATCTGAAACCTACTTTTTTGTCCTTGAATTGGTATTTCTGTTAATAGAGCAAATTCTATTAATCAAATCACTCAAATTTAAAACCACTAATGTACCTTTAAAATGTTCTTATAGCTTTTCCTTTGTGATCTTATTTCCTTCACTTTGCCATCCCACCTACTTACTGCTCAGGCATGAACCCTACCGCATATGTACAGGCATCCATTCTTTTATCAAGAGCAACATATTTTTAGGTCTGAAATATGTCTGAAAGACATATTTCAGACCTAAAAATATGTATCTCTTCTATTTCTTCCTTTATCTTTTTTATTTCTGAGGCTCAAAGTTATTGGCTATCAAGTAACTAAGAGGTAGGAAGAGGATATGACAATATATACCACAGTTGTAATCATCATAGCCTACACAGGAATATAGAAGAAAGAAGTCATAAAAGGACAATTGGGTTGTTGTGGACCGTAGATATTTGTATTTCATCCCATTGTTAATGACTTTTGATAGACACCAAGATAATGTAATGTATAAAATGTAATATTAGATCACTGTTTTATTGTGAGTAAATTAGACTCCAGTGTATAAAACATAATTTTTAAAATTGTTTTTAGTGAAACATGTTATTAAGATATTGAAAAACATTTTTAAAACGTGTTTATGTATTTAAAAAGCGATATATCTAGTTATGAAGAATACAACTGACTTATGCTCATGATGATATTTGTCAAGAATAACCATATATACAAAAGCTTTCTGTTGCCATACATTGAATTGACATTTCACTTTATTTATTAAGATATGTGGGAATGATCCTTAGCAAGGCTATGTATATTATATATTTAAACTTTGTACATACCGACTACTTACAGATACAATAATCACTAACATTTCAGTTGGGAATTCTAAAATTTAAATTTAAACAGTTAAAAGCAGACTGGTTTTAAACAGCATATTCTAAAGCAAGGACAAGCTATATCTTTAAAAATACAAAAAGTCTTCACATCCATTAGAATTGTTCTGTTCTGTTGCATAGGCCCTCATACTAAATGATTTTTCTCTCTATTGCTCTTTCATTAACCCTCATCGTATGAGGTAGTTTCTGTATCGTTAAGGTAAGAAATTATGTAGAGACTATTTTTAATTAAGCCAGAGTAAAAGAGTAAACACGTGAAATATTGTAAACAGAAATATTGTAAAGAGTTTTTATATTTCATCAAGTTGTCTTCAATATTTTTTGCTTGATCTATTTTTAAATTATCTAAAGACATATGTTTTTGGTTGTAAGGAAATACATTACATTCTTGCTTAGTCATCACCCATGACTTATAGAAATAATTTCACCTAAGACACCCTCACCTGACATTTAAAAGCTCAAAGCACTCCTGGGTCTGCCAGGTAAGACCACTAAGTTTATTTGTGTTCTCTTCTTTTCCCTAGAAAATTCATAATACATAAATCTACCAGGCATGGAGAATATGAGAGCAGAATAAAAAAAAATTCTTTTTTCCACTCTTCTTTAACACGGAGAATCTCAGGTTATGGATTATCACTTGGTGTTGAAATAGGCATGAAAATAGCCTGTTTGTACTAGTTTTCTATCTGTAATATAAAACCAGAATTTAAATTTTTTTATACAATCTGAGTTAAAATGATTTCATAGTTGTGCTAGCAAAAGTTTTGAACAAGCTTCTTTTGAAATGTAACTTATTGTAAGGTAGTTTAATATTATATTGTATATCATGTAAGTGCATCCTTTATCTTTCTATTATCTCAATATATCTCCCAGAAATATTTTAATCGATACATATATACATACCACAATTCAACATGATAGGTTTTAGATGGTTGTATCTATTATTACCAATGTTTTTCCTTTAATAGAGCTAGTTTTTCCCCCTCTTTTCTCATTACACTCTATTCCAGGTATAAATCTTTCTAAGCTTATAAGGAAGATGGATGAAATGTTAAGCAAAAGTAAAATACTAAAAATTCCTTTTTGGCAGCTTTGATGTACAAGCACTTAGCAGTTATGTTAAATGGGAATGAGTGATTTTTTAAAATAGTAAATATAGAGCCTGGCACATTTTTGAAATTTCTTTCAATCACTTATAGCTCTTAAACTAAAGTAATCTTATTCTTTATATTCCAACTATGTTGAGGTACATAAAGGATGTTTTTGACATAAAGCAATGGTTATGTCAGCTATTGACTGTTTATAATTAATTTATTATGCATTTAGAAGATTTTTGTGACTTTATTAAAAAGAACTATTTATTTTATTACCTCTTAATTTTGATTAAAATAATTAATTCCCAAATCCATTAATAACATTAGAAAGTCAGCACCAAAACATTAAATAAAGCATTTATTTGCTGAATAGATATAAGTTTAATAAGTTGAAATGTAATGAAATTTAAAAAAAATGTGCCCTCACAAAATGCATATGAAGCTAGCTTTTATTCAGATATTTTATCACTACAAGATTATTTCTCTCTTTGAACAATAATCGATGTGGTAGCAGAGAAGGAAGCAAGTAAAACTGGAGTTACTTTGCTAAAGAACGAGTGTGGCTTTTGCAGAGATGGTGGAAACCACATGCTATGAATAGGGGGATAGTTCTACAGAAAAATCAAGAAGCATTGCATTGGATAAGTTTAGCATAGAACTGTCGTTCAAAATGTGGAATACTCTGAATAAAATATACTAATTGAAAAGAAAATAGCACTTTATATATACATATTTTATTAAAATATAATTAATCATATCTTATTATTAGAGATCCAAGCAGCTAATTTGACATCAATTAAAGAGTATTTGAAAAGCATTTATTGGGTTAAAAGGCATTATGTTGAAACTTCAATTATATAGTACTTTGTTTTTCCTATTACAATCTGTGTTTAATGTTTTGTAACTTTGATTTTTACTTTATTGAGTGTTTATTTAAAAATAATAACTTGAAGAAATTGATCTTTGAGATAAAACAAAAACTCTTATTTGGCAATTTAGATGTATAAGCACTTGGCAGTTATACTAAATAGAAATGAATGATTTTAATTATTTTATAAACAAGCCAAGCATAATTTGAAATTGATAAAAAGCCTCCCAACATTTATAGTTGAAAATTGATCTGTTAAATGTACATCTTCCTATCAAATATAAGAATATTATCAGAGATATTTATCCTATTTTATTTGTTTCGGAAGCCAAAAATCTCAGGTCAAAAACTAATGTTTTACTAAATCTTATTAACTCTCATGATATCCAAGCTTGTTCTCTTTATTTTTATGATTTTAATTTTTCTATTTCTATTTTAATGTTTTTATTTAAATTGCTTTAAGTTCAAATGAAGGGCCTAATTAAATAAAAATGCCATGATTTGAAATTACACTAATAATTTACATGAAATCAATAAAATTAAATAGAACGTTTATTATGAAAAACTTAGAAATGCGCAACTTTTTATTAAAAGCATTGTTTTTAGTGGAAAAATATTAGATGACCTCAAAGACAAAATTTTTAAAAGCAGACAAATAGACACAAAGAAAGCTATATAAGCTTTAAAACATTTTCCATAGAAAAATGATAGTTACCAGGTCACTTCTCTTATGCAGTTTAAAATTTTAGTTGTTAAAAATAATATATAAACACATACAATATTGAAAGAAAACAGTAAAATAAATTAGCAGAGCCAGAAATTGTGAGCATACAACAGAGGTTGCATTATATATACCTACAGGAACCTAGAGATAATCACTTCTTTTTATCCTTCCCTACCCTTCTTCCCTCCTTCCCTTCTTTTTCTCTCTCCCTGCCTCTTTTTCTCTTTTCTTGTTTCCTTCCTTTCTTTTTTCTTTCATTTATTCATTTGTTCATTAAAATACATGGGTTCCTTCTGTATGTCAGGTAGGAAGCTTGGCTAATTATGTAGTTATATTAAAGTCCTGTGAAATACTGATTTTACCACTTTTGGTGACCTTAAACATAATATTTTAGAGATTTAAATAAAGATCTTTTTAATAAGTACGAAATGTATCCTAAATGCCTTTTCAATCATTTCTATTCACAACATATTGCCTTCTTTTTCCCGATGTAACATTGTTTCTACACCGCTAGCCTACAGTATAAAGACTATTTAAGACAAATATTCTAGAGGTTATGAAAGAGCTGGGGATCAGAAATCAGAATCTATTCAAATTCATATTTTACAAAGCTTTTGTTTCATTTCGATATTGGTAAAAGACAGGACTTTAAACAGATATACATGATTCTAGTGACCGTGTGTTATTTTCTTACCCTTATTTTCTCAAAATCAGAATGCTTCATGAAATTATTCATTGATAACAAAAACACTTTTACACACCCTATTGCTCATTTCCAGTGTTTTAAATTTTACAGGTAATAATCAACATTCTTGTAGAAGTGTAATTGAATAAATCACAATTTTTGTCTTGCCATTTTATTTTAGGAACTTCCAAAATCTGGCATTCATTTATTTATTTTTTATTTAACATTATTTAGAATATAAATCCACTATAAATTTCTGTCTTATCACTTATAATCTAGCCAAAATTAGAAATGTAGACTTATCCATGAATAAAACATAAATAGTGGGACCTTTTTACTAAATGTTTTTGAATATTAACTATTCTAAATCAAAGGAGGGTGCCACATTTTATAAGGATAGCTATTTGACTAGAGGAAATATATTGGAGTAGTGCAGTATTTCAGATTCATGTTATGTAAAGAAAATTAAAGGAACTAAGTTTGTTTAAACTATAGGACAACTTGGAGAAAATCTCAGCCTTTTTTTAAATCCAAATAAATATGGAAGCAAAATTATAGTTTAATTATGAAATTTGAAATGAAAACCAGAGGCAATGAAAAGAGGTTAGACGGACGTATTTTAATTCAAGCTACACACACACACACACACACACACACACACACACACACACACACACACACACACACACACACACACACACACACCCTACTAGGTGAGGGTAAGATATAACTTTGGTTATTATGTAAAAAGTAAACTTTTCTTGAGAAAGGATGGAAGCAAGAAATTAGATTGAAAGCTATAACATCTTCCAAAAGTGAAAATTTGTTTGGTGATGAGAGTTATGGAGATGAGATGGAAAAGGATTTTGTTAATGTTTATAAAGTCAACAAGATTTGGTGATTGAATGTGGAAAGTAAAGAGAAGAAAGTAACGCAAGATTATTTCTAGGTTTTTATTCGGAGAAACTTTGTGGATCAGAGTACTGGTTGCTAACAAAGGGCAATATTGGAGGTGGAATGTGCTGGAGACAGAGTCCTAGAGTACCTATCTTTTTAAATGTTGTAACTTTGGGATTTATAATGTTTATTAGATATAGAAGCAATCATGTCTAGCATTTAGATATATGTATCTAAAGTTTCAATAAAATTGAGGCTTGAGATAGAGATTTGGCGATCATCAACATATAGAGAAATTGCATTAAAGAGAGTGAATTCCAGATTAGATTTTAAAAGATATAAAATTTTAAAGGTTAAGCAATGAAAATGGGAGAGAGAAGAGGGAGAGAATATTAGCAGTCTGCATAATAGCAAGAAATCTATGGATGTATTCATCTTGGAAGATTGGAATATGGAAGACAGAAATTCTTTAATAAATGGAATGTTTTCATTGAAACTACAATGATGGTTTATATAAAATTATAGTTCACAGAACACTTGCTATCTCAAAGCAATAGAATGTTATTATATTGTTTTGCGACATTCAATTATTCTGAGAACGTTAATAATTATAAATAAATATGATAGTAATTTAATATTTTATTTTGAACCACAAGCTTGTTATTTGACTCAAAGGGAAACTTGTGATAGTGATGATAACATCTTAGTTAATTCTCTTTGATAACTATTGAGATTAATTTAGAAATTAAAGAAAGTGCAGCATGAATTTCATAGGGTCATAGATCAATTCAACAATTTTGTCATAAAGTGAAATGTTTTACATGGTTATTATATCTGACTAAACCTAGAGTTAGAGTATGGTGATTGATTTTTTTCCTATTTGTTAAGATCAGTTCTTGATTTGCAAATAATGATAATTGATTTCTATGCCACTATTTTCTGTTGTTGTTGGTAGCAGCCAATAGATGATTATTCAGATTTGTGAGTTACAAAAGAAAAAAATGGAAATAAACAAATTTTGAAGAAGTGGGAGTATGAGGAAAAGTCGTTTGATTATCTATAGATATAGGTACCGATATAGATATAACTTTGTAGCTTTCACAGAGTCATCCTGCCACTTTCTTACCCTGCCTTAGATACTTCTAATACATTTGTCACTTCCATTAGACATCCTGATTTCCATAACAGCACACAGCAAGCAGGAAGAATCTGCCAAAGCTTCTTGTGTTCTCAAAAAATTATACTATCTAAAGGGCAAAAAAACAAGAAAGGGCATTTGGAAATGAAGTGACATATAGGCATAGCAACACAAAATGCATCTAATGACACAGCTATGAGATAAGTGATGTTTGTTTTACAGGTTTTTCATTGTTTATTTCTGGATAGAAGTTCACTTTTTTTTTATCATTCATTGCCCACAGCATGGTAGAAAATTGGTAAGAACAGTTTAAATAATCATTACAAAAACTGTGTTTATCATAGCTGAGAAATTAAGATTACATAATTAGATTGATATTCTGGCTAGTTTTACCTTCCTGTGCTAAGAAACCCATAAAATCAAGTGATAAGTAAATAAAAAGGAAACATTTAAAATAGGAAGTCTCAATTATTTTTACTTCATAAGGAGGAAATTTTGATAACATATATCTCAATAAAAACAAATGTCAGGAGTATTGTAAACTATAATGTAAGCTTTGTAACTTGTTACTGATATGAGTGGATAAGTTTGTTTTATTATATTTGTTAATGGAAAATATTTTAATATGATGAATTCTAAGACTGGAATATCTAATTTAACTAATGAGTATTTCTTTTTCATTATCCATTTCACAAAATGGATTTTAAAAATCTATGGGATTTATTTATTCTTTGTATGTGAAAGTAATTTCTTTTTTAAAATTTATCTTTATTAATATTAAATGTGAACATCCTCTAGGCAATTTTTATCATTCTAAAATGCATCTACAGTAGTTATAAGTATTTAGACTATTTTGTTTTACTCTACTGATCTTTCAAAATTAGATCTTTAAGCTCCTTTTTCTTTTTAGCAGATAAAAGACAAGCGACACCATGACTACCTCTTCAAAAAATGATGATGATGATCATGAAAGATGGGGACTTTTTAGACCATAAAGCAAGTGCTTCCTCCTCAAGTAATTAGCTACATAACCTTGAACAAAATACTTAAATTCTCTGTTTCAGTTTCTTCGACCCAGGAGAACAATTATGCATTGCCCAGCTTAAGAGACATTATAAAGATCAAAATATTAAAAAATGGAATAATATATGTGAAAACTCTCAAAAACAAGTACTTTGATTAATTTTTTCAGTGGTGATAATAGATTTAAGCAGCCATCTCCTCTTTTATTCTCACACATAGTATCTGAGCAATTTAGCCCCCACAGAATCAGTTTATTTTATATCTAAACATAATGGATTCATGAGCATATAAATATCTTAACACATCAGCACCCTAAATTAATCAATTGAGCTAATTAACCTTAGTTATTAATGTCAAAATGATACTTTGATTT
>NW_011888929.1:1172145-1180885 GCF_000151845.1 Pteropus vampyrus
ACACAGCAAGCAGGAAGAATCTGCCAAAGCTTCTTGTGTTCTCAAAAAATTATACTATCTAAAGGGCAAAAAAACAAGAAAGGGCATTTGGAAATGAAGTGACATATAGGCATAGCAACACAAAATGCATCTAATGACACAGCTATGAGATAAGTGATGTTTGTTTTACAGGTTTTTCATTGTTTATTTCTGGATAGAAGTTCACTTTTTTTTTTATCATTCATTGCCCACAGCATGGTAGAAAATTGGTAAGAACAGTTTAAATAATCATTACAAAAACTGTGTTTATCATAGCTGAGAAATTAAGATTACATAATTAGATTGATATTCTGGCTAGTTTTACCTTCCTGTGCTAAGAAACCCATAAAATCAAGTGATAAGTAAATAAAAAGGAAACATTTAAAATAGGAAGTCTCAATTATTTTTACTTCATAAGGAGGAAATTTTGATAACATATATCTCAATAAAAACAAATGTCAGGAGTATTGTAAACTATAATGTAAGCTTTGTAACTTGTTACTGATATGAGTGGATAAGTTTGTTTTATTATATTTGTTAATGGAAAATATTTTAATATGATGAATTCTAAGACTGGAATATCTAATTTAACTAATGAGTATTTCTTTTTCATTATCCATTTCACAAAATGGATTTTAAAAATCTATGGGATTTATTTATTCTTTGTATGTGAAAGTAATTTCTTTTTTAAAATTTATCTTTATTAATATTAAATGTGAACATCCTCTAGGCAATTTTTATCATTCTAAAATGCATCTACAGTAGTTATAAGTATTTAGACTATTTTGTTTTACTCTACTGATCTTTCAAAATTAGATCTTTAAGCTCCTTTTTCTTTTTAGCAGATAAAAGACAAGCGACACCATGACTACCTCTTCAAAAAATGATGATGATGATCATGAAAGATGGGGACTTTTTAGACCATAAAGCAAGTGCTTCCTCCTCAAGTAATTAGCTACATAACCTTGAACAAAATACTTAAATTCTCTGTTTCAGTTTCTTCGACCCAGGAGAACAATTATGCATTGCCCAGCTTAAGAGACATTATAAAGATCAAAATATTAAAAAATGGAATAATATATGTGAAAACTCTCAAAAACAAGTACTTTGATTAATTTTTTCAGTGGTGATAATAGATTTAAGCAGCCATCTCCTCTTTTATTCTCACACATAGTATCTGAGCAATTTAGCCCCCACAGAATCAGTTTATTTTATATCTAAACATAATGGATTCATGAGCATATAAATATCTTAACACATCAGCACCCTAAATTAATCAATTGAGCTAATTAACCTTAGTTATTAATGTCAAAATGATACTTTGATTTATAGAAGTTGTAAAATACTTATAGTATATTTAGCCAGTAATTCCCACTCGAATGGAAGATTAGAAAAGTATCTTTAAGAATTAAGGAAAACAAAAGTGAGTTATGTTGAAATTATAACTCACTTGAGTTATGTTGAAATTATAACTCAAGATAGAAATTATATAAAGTGGGAATATACAGTAATATACACTTACAGAATGATATAAAGATAAATGAAGATACATTAAGTGTTTATTATAAATATATGACTTTTATTTATATTTTCATTCATATTTTATTTCATTTCATATTTTAAATTCACTGAATACAAAAACTATACATAATTCTTAAAAGTTGTATCTGCAAATCGAATCTATCATACAATAGGCAAAGTACCATATGATAGCCAGTGAAATAATACACTCATTAGCTAAAGAGGAAATAGAGGTTAAATTACAATGATTATTTGTAATAATTTAGAAAATAGGGTGCTAAACACAAACACTATTAAGCCACACCCATTCCTTGGCAATAAACATTTTTGTGGAAAAAAAAAGAAAAGAAGTGCTTTAATGTTTCCTGGTATTTTAAGTATTCTCACAAAATATTCATATACATTTACAATGAGAGAACATTAATGAGAAATGAAGTATTTTTCTTCTTAAAGAATGTGTTAAGGATTCTAGTAAAATTAAATTAAGAAAGAGTGATATTTTGTCCTATTCGAATACTATATAAAAGCACATTTTTTACATACAATGTGACATTGTACTTGCTTTCTAATTCTAAGACTTTTATTTTGCTATTAATGTATCTTTCAGTAGTTTGGAACAGAGCAGGACACAACTGAAGTCAGAACAGAAAGTCCTTATCTCTCATGTGTGATGATTAAGGTAACATATAATTTGTGGCCGGTTAACAAATGAAAGGGGGTTCATTTTTAAAAGCAGAGGAAGTTGAAATAAACTTTTCTGATATATTTATAATTCTGATATGTTGATTATAATGGAGTAATCAGAATATAAATGAAATCCATGTGGTAATATTATTAAGGAAAAAGAAAATTCAGAAAACTAAAATCCAATAAGAAATTCAGATACAAAAATCCATATATTTTATTTTTATAATTTTATTTATGAAATCATAGGCTAAATGTAGCTGTTGTTCTAAAAGAAACAAGCTTTCACAAACAATGCCATGGTTTTGTACCAAAGGGCAGACCACATCCAGCAGAAAGAACTATGCAAAATATTGTTTTTAATATTCTCAAATTTCTTCCCCTTAGCCATTTTTTACCCTCAATTTTAATAAAAAGTTAATAGTAATTATAAAGTTTTTGAACCAGTAGGTTATATTTGACTATCAGTCTCTGTTCACACTTTAGATAAAAAGGATAATGGAAGAGAGACTTTGACCAGTTAGTTTCTCAATCATATTAGAGCAGGATTTTTTCTATGGGCTTGTTAATCTAAATATAAAATGCCAGAGTGAGGGCAACAAGCATTTATTTGAGGTCAGAAGGAATTGCAATTCTGGGAAGTCCTGGATTCCAAAGCAGAAATCCAAATAGTGTTCCGATTATGGGCTAAAGGCAAGATAAATGATGATAGATAGATAGATTATAGATAATAGATAGATGGTAGATAGATAGACTTTCTTTTTTTTTTTTTAAGTTTTAGAAGGGAAATAATTACATAAATAGAAGGAAGGCATTTCAACTGGTACTATAGAGCCATTATTCTTTAGCTATACATGGTGGTGCTAGTTCTGAAGAATGTTCTTTATTTTCTGTTTTTGTAGTCAGGTTATTTGCTTTTCTGTTAGCTTTACAGGTATTTGTTTGGAAAACTGTTGATTTGGCCTACGCCAAAGGTTATTTTGCTTAGTTTAAACATTGCAAAGTTTCAAGGAGCAAGACATGTAAACCTTTTTCTGCAATGACAGCTCTAACTCCTTTTTGAAATGACTCCTTTCATATCAGTTTTCTCAGGGTAAATATCTAACTTTTTAAGAAACAGGGATGAATATTCTAGTGACTTATAAGGCCAATGAATGCATTGACTTAAGCCTTATGTGATTCAAAGCTCACACTGTGGCACATGTAGTTACAAGTCCTGTGTCTTAGCCGCAACATCTGAGGGCACCTATTAGGCAGGATGAAGAAAACTAGAAAAGTAAAAGAGCAGCTGAAAAAAAGAAGGATTTCCTCAGCAAAATTGCCACTTTATAGATGATTGCATTTCTTTTGTGAAAGATAAAGGTTATTAATGAAATTATTTTAAAATTTTAAATAAAATTTTTTATATAAGTAGTATGATTATTTTATATACTTAAAATTTTAGATATATAATTATGAAGGTACATAGCACAACTGTCATGCACTACAATACTGAGACACTATTATAGCTTTAAAAAGGAGAATCAAAATTGATGCCAACAACTTAACAACAACCATTAACTAAGTGAATTGCTAATTATGACCCCTTGATCTTGTTAAATTTGGTAATATTTACGATTGTATTCTTATCATTTTTAAAATTCCAAACTAGTTTTATCTATAGTTAAAACTTCCCTAAATGGTCACACATTTCTAGAACTGGCCACAAAACTTAAACCTTCTTTTTTTTAAGTAAATTTTCGATCATCAATAAATAAATGTTTGAGAAAAAAAAGGCTGCATTTTCCATACTAAATGATAAATTCTTATTAGTACCAGGTAGAATAAATTATGATAATGACTCACAGATAAGTGTAATAATTATGAACACCCATGTTTAAAATGTACCTTAATATAAAATAGTTTATTTGAAAAATAGTTACCTTTTTTGGTGATATTTTAGTGGTTAGTCTCTCGGAAGTACAAGAGCTGTATAACAAGTATTACAAGTGACATTAATTTTTATTTTATTTATTTGTAACTGGTTGAGCTAGGTTCACATCTCTTGAAATTATATATTTATATTATCTGGTATGCCAATCTTTTTGAGGACCTGCTCAGACATTTTATAAATGACATATCAAACTTTATTGAAAATTCCCATAGAAATAAAATAAACCACAAATGCTGACAACTGTATTTTTCTCTAATGGAGAAAGAATAATAATTCAAGATTTGTCAATATATTCATCAATTAACATAAATTAATTGCAGCTTAATTTGCCTTTGTCTTAAAAAGGTCTATGTGAAGTAAATATAGTAATAAATGAATTGAATTCTTGAAGACTTAATCACATTTTTATTTTGAAGAACTAATAGCATTATAGAATGAAGGAAATATCAAGAAATAGCAACAAATTCTCATGTTTGATTAACTTAAAAAGCATTCTTGCAAAAATAAAATAGTCATATTCAATTCTGGTTAAAGATAAGAAAAATGATTTTTTTTTACACATTTAAAATGTTAGAGACCAATTTCCTTTTGGATAAGCATTGTTATTTGTCCCATATTCCTTGGCTAATCCTGGGCACGTAGAAGAAACATTAAATTTAGCCTATCTCATATATTCATTGAAAGATGATTATCAAAATCTTTATTTTGAAAGATAATTAGGTAACTAAAAACTAAAGTTTCCTTACTGAAGTATGAATCGAAAGAACTCTGCTTAGAGATAAATAGTAAAAACAAAATAAGTTTGTATCATAGGTGTTAAAAGGATATTTTCCCCATATAAACACAGATAAAGTTCAAGGCAAAAAAAATTTTTTGAGAAACAAAAATTTTTTTGAGAAACAAATTTTTTTTTGCTTTTCAAATTTTATCAAATAAGTCAATTTATTGATAATGACAATTCTAGATTGTGTCTGATTTGATGCTTTACCAAAAGAATTCAAATCCTGGTTTAAGAATTGTTCTTTCAAGTTCTCTTTCCAATTCCTCAGGAAGATAATGTATGCTGTGTGTGTGTGTGTGTGTGTGTGTGTGTGTGTGTGTGTGTGTGTGTGTGTGTGTGTGAAAGAGAGAAAGAGAAATCTTTTTTTAGCAGACCAATTTATGCTCATACTGGCATCTTTGTGGAAATTTAGCAGTTTAATTGTATCACCATTCCTCTTATCTTCAATTTGTCTTGATAATAAAAGTCCTTTTAGATTTTGAATGAGCAAGATGGATAATGTTGTGCCATTTTTAATCATAAATATATTTTGAATATTTTCAAAGAGTACATTTTGTCTGTGCAGAAATAATATTTCACAAGAGGAAGGAAAGTACATTTCAAGGGTGAAGTGACAAAAACATTATTATTTTGAATTATAATATGGAATATTTGATGATCATTGCCATAATAAATGAGACCAAACTGTATAGTAAAATTTAATGAATGACTTAAATTTCAGTTTCAATGTAATATCTACAAGATAAAACCTGGGATTGTTTCTTTTTATAAAAGAAAATTTGTGGTGATAAAAAAAGTGAGAATATTAATATTGGGAGCAAAGACAGCTGAGCTTTAACATTGAAGTGATTATAGTTTTACTTTTATAAATATACTTTCATTTTCTATTGAATTGAAGAAAATATAATAATAATGTCTGTACACACATCAGTCTTTTTTACCTTGTCTATAATTAATATTTTGATGGTAAATCTTATTCATAGATTTTTTGTTTATATAATAGAAATTAAGAAAAGAGGTCTTTGAGAGGGCATTTATTGTCACAGCAAGTTTATTTTTATGAATTGTCTTTTAAATGTGATTTTTACTATAAAAATTGTGTCAATTTTTATGCTTTAAATCTATTTTTTTTGAATAATAGTGTTTCTCTTTGCTTTTATAATTAGGTTTTCCAACTCAGAATTTGTTACTTATGTTTTTCCTGTTCAGTTCCTGTATTTTTTGTCTTTATATATATATATATATATATACATATACATATATACATATATATACATATATATGTATATGTATATATATGTATATATATTTTATTAAAAATTATTGGAGTGACATTCATAAAATCAAATAAGTTTCAAGTGTACAATTCAACAGTATATCATATATATATTGCATTGTGTGTTCACCACCTGAAGTTAGATTTCTTTCCTGTATTTTAATTTTTAACTATATATTCCATTTGTAATCAACCTTGACATATAGTTTGAGATAGGGATCTACCCTAATCTTTTCCCTAGATATTTAAAATTTTACTAAATAATGCATTCTATGAATCAGAAACTTTGTGTTATTTACAACTGCATCCCAACACTTTGAATGATAGATAGTTAACACATAATAGATGCTCAAGAATATTTGTTAGTTAAATGTTTAATGATTGGGGAAAAAAGACATTTATAAGAAAAATTCTGTGATTAAGAGCTGTCTGTTTTTTATATAAATAGAAATTTTCAGTGTGATTTATAACATAGTCTCATGAAGATCTAAATTTCATCCTACCTTTACTTTAGTGTCACCATTTTCGAAAATCTTCTAAATACAACCAGTTTTATTATAGTATTACCACTTTTAATTAATTGCTGTACTTTCATCTTTAATGACCAATTCTCTTTTTTGATTCATCATTTGTATAAAATGTGTGTGATTTTATTATTGGGAGATAAGGAGGCAACACAATTACACACTTTCTGTCTGTATGTGAGTTAAATAACAAATGTGCAATGGACACTGACAGAATTTGAAAGAAGTTATGTGATTGGTCAATAAATAAGTTCATCTGTTATTTAGATAGTGACTTGTAGATGGAGATGCTAGCAGCAAAATTTGTACTTTATGAAATACTTAACAGTTAATATACCTTGGTAATTGCAATTTGAATAGTATTGTCACAATGTTAACTGAAAAATCTAATTTAAGTGAAATCTGTCCATTTTGGTAGCGAACAATGTGAAGATCACCTGTCCTATGAAGTCATAATGTTGAAAATAATGTTTAAGAATAGAGAAATATATTATCTGAACAGAGTAAAGACACTGACACATAATTACATAAATGCAAATTTAGTTTACAAGTGGCACTTTAAATCAGTGGGGGAAATATAGCCTAGTTATCATTATATTGGGAGAACTGATTATTCAGATGGACAAAAAGAGGAGAGTGAGGGATAATGACTACATTATACCCTGCTGTAAAATAATTTACATAAGGATTAATGAATAATATCCAAGAAAAAAACCCAGGATGTTTTAGAAGAAAAACCTAGACAAATATTTATTACCTTAGCAAGAAAAAGGCCTTAATTTAAAAAAAAATTTCTAGATACCAGATCATGAAAGAAGTGTAGCTTGGACTACATAAAAATGAAACACTTTTGTATTATGAAAGACAAGTGACAGATCGGAAATATTCATTACAAGAAAAGAAATGCCATTAACAATATAAGACTTGCCTGAAACACATTAAGAAAAAGCTTCTAAACCAATTAAAATGGCCAAGAGAAATACATTTAAAATCTACAGGAAAAGAAATACAGATAGCTAATTAATCTTTGGCTAGATTTTTAAATTCATGAGTAAATTAGAAAACACTAATTAAAACAATGAGATTTTTTTCACCCTCAGATTAGCAAAAAATAAAAGATTAATAATAGCTCATTTTAAGGAGGATGCACACATACTGAAATTTTTATGCTCCGCTACTGAGAGTATGAGTTATTAAAGTGTTTTGGGGAGTATTCTATAACATTCAAGATTTTAAGCATGACTACATTTTACCTAGAAATTCAACGTCTAGGATTTTTTTTTTTAAAAGTAACTACATTTGTGCCTTAAAATGAAAGTATATGACAGGCTATCAATATTAAAATTATCTTTTCATATCATTATTATTTTTTACTTATTAACCTTTTTCTCAAACTAGGTTTATCATCATCCTGGACTTTTGGAGGATGATATTTACTTGGTCAATGTTATTCTTTTAAGTAAAACTTCTAAGTATGTATACATACAGTTTGTTTAAGATAACCATCAATAAAGATATGTGTGGTATTACAATGTGCACAAATAAAAGTTCTCAGATATAATGCAAGAATTTCTAAACAAAGTTCAGATGTAAAATCTGAATAGTAACATGTAATTGAGCTGTATACAAAGTGACACTGAGTGTTTAATGCTGTGCATGGAGTCTTTTCATAGTAAATAGTAATTATAATTCTCATCTCAAACACCATTGGATTATAATGTACATAAACAGACTTGCCCTAGTAAATATTTGTCCATTTTCAATTAGGAGACTTTGAAGTTACAGTAATATTTTTGAGGAACATTTTAGGAAATACATATTTCTTAATTTTAAAGGCCTTGTCACAGTCTTCTCTTGGGTCATTTTTAGTTTGGTAATGTAGCCTTTTATCAAACTGTCCTTTTATATAGACTTCTGTGAGAAATCAATATATCCATTGACTTATTTATTTTTGAGCAATTGAGTTGCTTTTAAAATCTACACAACACATTTTATTTGAGTGG
>NW_011888929.1:1181290-1192656 GCF_000151845.1 Pteropus vampyrus
CCTGCTAGATTTTGTTCCAAATATAAAGGAATCAAAATTAAACAAAACCAAAAATTCTTGGCTTCAAAATCCTTATAGTAGCAGAGGAGATTAATAATATGTAGTTAAGAAATTGAGTGACAAATACCAAAACAGAGCTTTCTACAGAGCATAGTAGATACATAAGAAAGTAGTAATCAACGATATATAGACAAATTAGGGAAAGCTTCCTATGTATTTAATCTGCTGTTAACCAAATGAATGATATAACTCTCCTTGATCAAATAGACATAACATTTAAGTATACTATCTAAACAATGATTAGGTAAGTAACTGAACTAACTTAAAAGTCAAAGAAAAAAAGGGGGAGCATAAACTTCAGGGTAATATATCTACCTGCTAACCTGAGCTCTTTACTTAGATGTCTTGTTTGGCATCTCAAATCTAACATGTTCAAAACCAAGTTTTTGATATCCAACTTTCAAATCTGTTCTTCTCTAGTCTTCTAAACTGGATGAATTATTTTGTGTCATTCAGGACAAGAACCTCAACATTTTTGAAAGGGTACATCGTCCCCCTAGATACCCACAGCTCTCTCCTTCACGGTTTTCAACTGAAAACTTCCCTAACAACCTTTCTCACATGGTTATTTTTGTGTTGCTTACCTCTGTTTTCTATTTTTTAATTTTCATTTATTTTATTTATTATTATTTCTACTTTGGAAAATGGCCCTGATGTCAGCTTTATTAATTTGTATTTTGTATGCATTTGTATGCATTTGTATGCATTTTTGCTTTTTCCTTAAATATTTGACTGATTAAACTTTTTTTATGTGTATCAAAGGAAACCACAACATTAAAAACGTTATCAAAATTCCAAAATTCTAACTTTAGGTACCTTAGAATTTTTCCATAGTTAAACAATTATGATCTTATACATGGCATTTGGGGATGGAAGGAATAATCTAGCCTTTAATTGTAAAATGAAATTATTTACTAAGAATGTGATTTTACAAAAGAAAAAAAATTAAATCAATTTAAATTTAAAAAGCTGCACAAACAACAAAGCTTTCCTTGGTAGAAATATTAGAAATGTTATTTAAAATCTCTTCGAACAATGTATCATTGTGCAATTCTGTTTGTTGTGAAGAGTTATGTCAAAGAATCAATGCATTTGGATGTTCACCTTATAAAAAAATAACAAATGAATATTGTGCTCTTGGTTTAGTTAAGCTCTCAGCTAATTATATAGACATATTGTCTATTGAACTAAAAACTGAATATTACTTTGCAAAATTTGTTCTCATTACACCAATTTCACTTCAGTAATTGTAAAGGTAATATTAGTGAAATTTATGAGGTCTGTCATGGAAGATTAATTCCCATTTGCTTACTAAAATGAAAAAGTTATGTGACTTTTCAGGCCTCAGTTATCTCACATATATTATGTAAATAATAACATTTTTTCCAAGAATTGGATAATGCTTGTGAGATTATCTTGCTTTAGTGCTATATTTAGTTAATTTTTAACAAATGCATATTTACTGAAGAGCTAGGATCCAAATTATATATATTTCCGACTATATCTATATATCTATTTTTTGATAGATTCACATTATTGTTTATTATACATTCTATTAGGCTTAGAAAGGACAGATAACCCATATGTTTTAAAAATATAATACAATATTTATAGTATAGTGATCTAAAACAACTCAACAGAAACAATATCTGAAAGGTAATTTGTAAAGTGAAAATTCCATTAATTTTCTAAATTCTATGACAGAGACATAAATTCATTTTAACTGTTAAATTTATCTTATTAATAAGTAAAGGGAAACATAGAGAAAGGGCCAATCTTATCTCAGTAAGTATTTTTGTTGCTGGTGATGCAAAGTTTTTTAATAGTTTAGTGAGGTGTGGTCTAAAAAGTAATTAAACAAGAAATAAATTATATTAATTGTTAGAAAATTTCTTGTTTTAAATTTATTTTATGTTTAATAATGCTTATTAACCTCTCATTGCATGCCAGGTTCTGTCTTAGAGCCAGGGAGCATGAGTAGGCAAAACAAGAATAGTTCTGCCTGCATGAGTTTTAAAATTTATTGAGAGAGTGCACAAAATCAAATACAATATTAAAATTGAGATGTAGGAAGATCTCCTGATTTTCTGCTTTTGAGATTAACATATTCCTTGCCAGTATTTCACAAAGGGCATTGAAGTTATTTGGCTAGCTTAGGAAATAAAAATAATATAAGCCATTCATTTTACTTTCATATACTAGTCTTGGAAAGTTGATGATTCGAGAAATATATAACTCAATTTAGCTCATGGCTTATATCCTTATGACAAAATATGAGAAAACATTTTAAGCACATGAAATGATTTGTTTTACTTTTTGATGTATGTGCAATGGCCATAAATATTGTACAAAGGACATCAGGTGTCTTAGGTGGAAGTATTGTCATACTTCTTTTCCATCATCCAGACAAGTCTGTGGATTATAGGCTACTTCTGCTATATTTGTACCAGTCTCCAATTGGGCATAAAACCTGACCTAGAACATCACTAGCAGTGTCTAATGTGACATATATTTCTCTTTTTTGCTGTACTGAACTGCTAATTATCATTTACAGCAATTAATTCCCCAAGACCCAAAGGGGGGTATAATTAGTCTCACAGACCAACAGTGCAGACTTGCCACTGAGTGATGACAGAAGGTAACTATGGATTTCAGAAAACTACGAATATTTATGAAGCACTTACTCTGAAGCACCAGCAAAAATACAAAGATAAATAACTTGAGCCAATTCCTCAAAATATAGTGAGGGAGACAAGACACATATAAAAGTAATTTTAAGGCAAAACAATTTATTTAAAGAAAGAAATTGTTACATATTATATGCTGAGAGAGCACAGAAGGAAGAAGTATGAACTCTGGCAGATTAGGAGGACCTTTAAAAAGAGCCTATAGGGATGCTCATCCCTTGGCTCTTCTCAATTATGATTGGAACTCCTGAAGTCCAATTGTGAACATGGGGAGTTATATTACTCTTTGCTAATGACAGAGCGAGCATTAAAATGAGACCAGTTTCCTAATTATATCAGGGAACTATCATAGCAGCCCTGGACCAATACACTCTAAAACTCTTATTTATGTGAGAAAAATAGAACTGTAATAGCTTAAGCCATTCTTTTCTAGGTTTCTATTATTTGAAGCCAAACAATTCTGAAATTGTACAGACACTGAGTAAAATGACTTATCTTTGAAAGTATTATCGTAGGTGGCAAAAAATGGATTGACCTCTGGAGATGTTTGGAATTATAAACTAGCTAATATTATATTCTCATTAAGGTTTAATCACACTTTTCCACTGTTGAAACTATTTCTCCATAATTCTCCAACAAGTAAAACACTACTCATAATCCATGTAAAATGTTATGGTGTGTGATGCCTTTGCCTAATCTCCGTTCCCAATCAATCTCTCTTTCCTATGCTTATTATGCTTATATTACTATTGCTCTCCTAAAACCAAACTCCCTTCCTTGGTGAGCAGAACCTCGTGTATTTTTTTTCTAGAAAGGAAAAGTATCTTGTGCTGGGGGTGTGTCATGGTTGATCTAAACCAATAATAGCTACTGTGTTCTTTTTTGAATGATATTTGTTATCCCTGGTTTCCATACAGCTAGGGATATTCCTATCACCCAATTCTTGCCAGAAAAAAAAAAAAAAAATCAGGGAGAGAGTCTGCTTGATGCTTCCTAGAAATGTTTTCTTTTCATTGATAAAAGGTAAGAGCTTTTGTAGAAAATGAACTTTGCTCTTTCATCCTCTTGTTTCTTCTTTTAAATGAACTCCCGGTACTTGAAGCTACAACAGTCATCTTAGTATCATGAGACAATGAACCTAAGCATGAGATGTCAGCATGCCACTGATGGGAAAATTCTGGGTCATTTTTGGTGACCATCAATCTCTAGACTTTGTGTTTTGTTTTAAATAATGCCTTCTATTTACTAAAATTCATGATCAATACAGAAAGCAAATGTGTATTAAGGTTTTACTTGCACTAGTTGGTTTCTATAATGCATTTTCTAATATTTACAAATATTGCCTTACTATATACAAAGAAATAGAGGCTAAGAACATCAAAGTAATATGTCTGAAGTTGCACAGTTCAGAAGATGTTCCTTGACTTAGATGGCACTAGTTTCTTCCATTTAATTGAAAATGCCTATGAAGAGTATCTAACCCCATTCATTAAAAAAAAAAAAAATGGTAAACATTTTTCTCTTACCTTGTGACTTTAGAAATAAATGATTAGTGCAGGTCATCAGTGGAGACAGGTAATTTATCTAATCATAATTCTAAAAGAGAGATCCAAGATGATCATTTGTCAATTTAAATAGCTAAGTTTTATTCTTCATTGTTAGAAATAGAGTGAAATTGGTCAGATGATAAGCTACTTTAAGCATTCTTAATTTGATATGTGACACTGTGCTTTGAGCTTCTCTCTTCACACCAACTTTATCTTTTCTGAAGAAATTATATAAATAGCAAAGTGAAAATTAGATTTGCTGCTTTTGACACATCAATTTATTGAATACAAATTATTTAACACTTTATCACAATAGTTATTAGGTAATTTGCTAAAGATACAAATTCATAAATAACTAAGAGAAATATTCTTACTGAAATGTTTCCTGATTATTGATTAACTTCCATTGTTTCAATTTTAATGGAACATGACTTTGCAGAAGCAAAATAGGTTTAGATTGTTTTCTAGAATATACTTCATTTGGTTTATTTAAAACAAAATTAAACAGAAAGAACTTTGGAATCTTATTTAACCTGCTGTTTTTGAATGAAATGTGTCATAAAAAGAAATGCTTTGTTGTTTACTGTAATAATATTCTTTGAAATTATATGGCTGTTTTTCAGATATTTTAATAATCTTTCAAAAATTTGAAATCATCTGTTTCTCAGTTAAGAGTCAATAAATTGAATTACCAGTATCTTTAGAATCTTCATTTAACAGATTTTTGAGCAATATTGTTTCTATAATGCTGCAATGAACATATGAATGCATGTGTCCCTTTGAAGTAGTATTTTGAATTTCTTCAGATAAATACCCAGAGTGAGATTCTGGATCCTTCTTTGTCTTGTTATAGCATTTATTTTAAAGTCATTTTGTCTGGTATAAATATTGCTACCCCAGCGTTTTTGTTGTTTAGATTTTCATGAAATATCTTCCTCCATCTCTTTACTTTCAGTCTGTGTGTGTCTTTCAAACTGAAGTGAGTCTCTTGTAGGCAGCATATGAAAGGGCTTTGTTTTCTTATCCATTCAGCGATCCTATGTCTTCTGATTGGACCATTTAACTCATTTTTATCTAAAGTAAGTTTTGCTATATATATTGTTATTGCCATTTTATTAATCATAATTTTTATCTTTTTTCTTTCTCTTCCTCCTCCTCCTGCTCACCACCCCCACCCCCACCCCCGCTCTTTCTCTTTCTTCTTCTTTCATCTTCGAGAAGTCCCTCTAACATTTCTCATAATACTGGATTGGTGTTGATGAACATCATAATTTTTTTTTTTGTCCATGAAGCTCTTTATCTGTCCTATTTTAAATGATAGCTTTGCTGAGTAGAGTAATCTTGGTTGTAGGTCCTTTCTTTTCATCATTTTAAATATTTCATGTCAGTCCCTTCTGGCCTGCAAAGTTTTAGCTGAGAAGTCTGCTGAAAGTCTTATACTAGCTCCCTTGTAGGTAATTAACTGGTTTTCTCTTTCTGCTTTTAAGATTCTTTCTTTGTTTTTAACTTTCGGTGTTTTAATTATGATGTGTCTTGGTGTGGGCCTCTTTGGGTTCATCTTGTTTGGGACTCTCTGTGTTTGTGTCTATTTCCTTCACCAGGTTAGGGAAGTTTTCCATCATTATTTTTTTAAATAGATTTTCAATTTCTTGCTCTCTCTCTCTTCTCCCCTGGTACCCCTATGATGCCATGTTGTTACACTTGATGTCATCTCAGAGGTCTCTTAAACCATCCTCATTTTTTTGGATTCTTTTTCTTATTGTTGTTCAATTGGGTATATTCTGCTATCTTATCTTCTAAATCTCTGATTTGATATTCTGTTTCATATCATCTGCTATTGATTTTCTATATTTTTTATTTGTTACTATGTTCTTCATTTCTGAATAGTCCTTTTTATGTTTCCCGTCTCTTTGTTGAAGTTCTTCAGATCATTGAGCATCTTTATAACCAGTGTTTTGAACTCTGTATCTGGTATATTGCTTGTCTCCATTTTATTTAGTTATTTTTCTGGAGCTTCATACTGTTCTTTCACTTGAGACATGCTTCTTTGTCTCATTTTTGCTGCTTCCCTGTGTTTGTTTCTATGTATTAGATAGGATAGCTATATCTCTCAATCTTAGTAGAGTGGCCTTATAAAATAGGTGTTCTGTGAGGCCCAGCAGCACAGTCTCTCTGATTACTCAAGTAGGTTTTCCATGTGTGTTCCTTGTATGGGGTGTGTGTGCACTCCTGTTATAGTTGAGTCTTCATCACTGTTTGCATATCACTGAAACGGACTGACCCTAAGGGTGATTGGTTGTGAGGACTGGCAATGACTACCATGGAGCAGCTGTTGTATAGGGGTTGTATAGAGCATACAGAGCAGCTGTTGTATAGAGCATACAGAGCAGGATTTGATTTAAGAGAGCTCTGGTGCCTTCCCAGTTTGCCCTCTGGGTATATTGTTTGTGGAGGTGGTTAGGTGGTGATCTTGTGTGGTCTGAAGCAGGCCACCATGCATGCCAGACCCAGGGACCTCCAGGGAGGGTCCCCACGGCAAACCAATTTCAGCCACAGTTTGTCCCCTTCCCTGGGCCATCTGGCCTGAGCCACATAGCAAACTGCAGATGGCTGCCACCTGCGTTGGGTTTGGAGGTGCCTGGAGAGGGTGAGCTATGAAGCAATGCTGGCTGCCTTTAGTGTTGGATTTGGTGCTGCACAGCAAGAGGCACAGGGCACACCAAGGCCAGATGCTGCCTGTTTGGGTTTTGTGAACCTTTGAGAGATTTTAGGAGAGTTTGTAGCATGAGCCAAGACAGACTATTTGTATGGAAAAGCCACTGGAAGGGGCTTGGTTTGGCCTAAAGTTGGAAAGGACAGAGTTTTAGAGAATTACCAGGGTGAGGGAACAGTGTTAGCTAGGTTGATGGAAACTCAGATATGGTACCCACCTGCATCTTTACCCTGGGTCAGGGGAGGGCTCAACAAAAGAGCAATGACTTCTGCCAGCATTTCTGTCTGGGAGAAAGCTGCCCATCCACCCATTACCCTGAAGCCAGACAATTCAATTCCTCCCCATATGTCCCTGGCACCTTTTACACTGCTGCCCTAGTGCTGGAGCTCAGAGTGAGTGAGTCCTAAGTCCGTCAGTGAGTAAGTCCATGTGTGGTCTCTTTAAGAGGAATGACTGGGACTTCAGCCACTCCCTGTGTCACTCAGCCACAATCTCCACTGATTTTCACCAGTTTTGCCAGAAGTTATGGGAACTTCTCTTCCCAGCACTGAAACCTGATGTGGGGCTGAGACCCCTTGGAGGGAGCCTGATGTGGGGCTGAGACCTCTTGCTCCTTTGGGGAATCTCCACAGCCTAGATATCCCTCCTGATTTTTATCCCCCACACGTGGGTATGGGACCAGTCTACTCCATATCTCTTCCCCTTTTACCACTCTCAAGGTGCCTTCTGTATGTTCTTAACTGCAAGATTTCTGTCAGCTAGACTTAAGGAGATTCTCCTATATTTCCTTATATAGAATTTATGTATTTTTCATTTGTTAATAAACTAAAATTTATTTTCTCAGTAATATTTAATATTGTCATAATATTTAGAAAATAGTAAAAGTTTTAGAATGTAATAATCTGCATAGGAATTACTAGACATAACATATACTAAAAAATGGTAAGATTTATTTATTTCCTGATTTGAATAGAATATTTAACCTTCACCTGTATTTGATTCCCTACAGAGATTTTCTTGAGTGTACTACTTCTTTTTGTATAAAGAGCTAATCCATTATTAGTACATCTCTTGGTTGGAGGTGAAAACAGTGCAAATATGCAGAACTAGTTAAAAATCGGCCTTTAGCTGTTTGTAATATATTAACCAGACTTTTAAAAAAATTCAATTTACTTCTCAGATTAATATGAATAATATAAAATTATATTTTGAATAAAAGAGCAGCAACTAGAAAATATCAGTTCAGAGGTATCTGTAAACTGACTTAAAAAAAAATGTTTTTTACACATATAATAGGTAGGTTAAATTAGTCCAAAAATAAATTAAGAATAAACTGTGATATTTGTGAACATTCTGTTAATTAAAGCTTCATTATTAGAACTCCTCCACTTACCATATGGTTATATAGTATAATTTTGGTGTGGAAAGTAACAGATTTATTTGTAGTATACTTAAATTAATTAGAAAATTAATGTGAGAAATAAAATCTCTAGAGTAATTATTAAAATATACTAAATGCCCATAAAAAGCAAGTAAATATTTTCTTGTAATTTATAAATAAAAATGCAAAATAATAAATATAAAGAAAGTCATTTATTTCAGACATTGATTTTTGTTTATGCAGCACAAGCTGAATATGACTGACATATTTGTGTGTGGGTTCATGTATATATATATGAAAAGTAAATATATGCCTGGCATACATGTTTTAATGTGTATATATACATTAGATATTTACATATATACACGTATAAGATTAGATAGATCTCTCTCTATATATAGGGGTGTGTGCCTGAGTCCATGCATATGTGTATGAATTTGTGTCCATATCTGGAGAGAACATAAACGATTTCTGTTCTTTTGAAAAAGTCTTATAGGCAACATAACCTTGCCTAGTTATTTTTTTCCAAATATTTTTTACAAGTTGGACAGTAACACATAAGAGCGATTCTTAAAATGATTTTGTTCATATCAGTGGTTTAATGAATATGTCTTTGGTACTAGAATAAAATTTATTGCAACATACATATTAGCATTTGTCTACCAATATGTAGTTAATGAGGTTGTAAATCCAATAGTTTCTGTGATTGTTTCACATCCGTTAAACCATTAATAAGGATTCATAAAACATAGTTGAAAGTTAAGCTTTTTGTTTACAGAGGCTGCATTCTGAAAACTATAAGGGATTCATTCATTAAATTTACTAAATACGCAATATTTGAGAGACAAATTATATTAATTATTAGGTAGAACCAAGTAATATTGCGATTCAAGAAGATCAAATTTAGCATTTCGTGAATTTTGGTAGCATATTAATTGTCATAATTGTACTGGCTATTAATAAGTTGGCTTTACTTTAGAAGTCTACAAATATACTATTGTATTCTCCAGAGGGGAGAGGAAAGGTAGGGCACTATAATTAAAATGAACATTTATTTTGTCACTAGTCAGAATATTTTGGGGTGTAAATTGAAAAATTAAACTCAAAGTAGAGATTAATTCTCTCACCTAACAAGTAGTCCACAAAGAAGAATGGCTTCAAAGTTGCTCGATTCTATGGCTCAGTGATGGTGCAGAATCCAGGGTCTTTGTGTTTTTCCACTTTGATTCAGTGTTTTCCATCCTCAGTTTTGGCTTCATTGAGTTACCTCTTGGTTTAATTCCAAAATTTTTATTGAAAAAATTCTTTAAAAATACAGTGTTAGAGAACTTGCTTTTAAATGTTGCCTAGTGTTATTGAAAACAACATCCACCGCATTTCTAAATTTAATTTCTTGAAAAGCTTTTCTACCTCTGAATGAGCAATATGCTTTTCTTTTATATGAATTGAGAAGCATGTGACAGGTATACGGATATTTTGTTTTGTTTTGTTAGAAAGTTCATTCCCAAATTTGAGCAGGGATCACAATTTTTGGAAAAAATATTAAAGTTTGTGAAATATATTTTATGCTATTTGAGACCAATCTTAACATTCTACTGATCTATAGTCTCTGTGGTTCAATTATTTTGAAAAGTATTTTGTTAGATTTGGTTAAAATCTCTACATACTAATTCAATTTAGTATTGAAAGGCAAGAAATACTTCAACAGACATATGTAAAGAAATATGTATTGCATTATGTAAATTATGTGGTTAATGATTATTCTCATGGTGATGTGTAAAAAAGTAGGAGTTACACAAATCTTTGCTATTATTATTAGTGGCTAAGTAGGCCAACACTTATAGTAATCTAGCCTGTGGATGTTTCTATTTTAACTACAAATACAGCTAAAGAATTAACCATTTTATTAAAATTAAATTTTAGTTGCTGTGATACTTGAGAGTCAATTACTTCTGTAATGAGGAAGACAAAACCTCATATGAGGCAAAACGAAAAGAATTCTTATTGCTCTCTTTCTAGTGATTCATTGTCTAATAAGCACAATCATAGATAAGGTTTTATGAGTGACACTGATATGTGAGAGAACTTGTGGATTTATTCATTTTATAATTAACACAAGATAAACAAATACTTCTATATAATATCTAGATCCAATATAGCTTCGCTATAATTCTTTAATAAAAGCCACTATAATCCATCACAATCTATTTTGGATATAATGAGATGAGGCTTGAATATTAAAACTGTATGTAATATCTTCAACATAAAGCTTTTAAAAATGGATTTGATCAAAAGGCTTATTTTTATAAATTTATTCTTATCAGAAATGTGTTTTTTTACAGAACTAAATCTATAAGTTATGGCTAGAGACTCTGACCAAAGTTATCAACAATTTTGATAATAAAATGAAAAAGAAATGATGTATGGCTTCAATGAAATACCACAGACAACAAAGATAAAATGGTATGAGTAATCAAACAAATATAAAGGCAAACGTGAATAAAAAACATTAAAATATTTCAACTATTAGTACTTAAGGGAAAGCAAGCAATCAGTGGAAGATGAAGAAATAGTTGAAAGCTTTAGAAAAGTATCTGAAAGATTTCTAGATACCACGTGGAATCTTAGTGGCACTGCATTCTTGTGAACACAGCACTGAATTCTAAGCAAACTGACCTGGCTTAATTTTGAGCATTTAAATTTATGAGATTTGGACCTTTGCGGAAGTAACTGAAACTCCTTGAGCCTCATACCCTCACCTGTAACATGGTGTTAATTTCGTGCCACCTTGCACAGCTGATGTAAAAATAAAATATTAAAGAGCTTTGTGAACTATAAATTTACATCTCAGAGTTTTGTTCTTTAGAGGCTAATGATTAAGGAATAGAATAAAGACTGGGAGTAGTATGTCAGGTTTCACAAACAACACAAAGCATGACTGTTGATATCAGAACATGTAATATTTGTTCTCCGTCCTT
>NW_011888929.1:1193242-1201255 GCF_000151845.1 Pteropus vampyrus
GGCCCTCAGAATGATCTCTGAATATGCATATGCTAGTAGTTATAAAAGAACTAGAGTTCCTGAAATTACTGATCCATTTAAATTTCATGGTTTGGAGAAGCAGAGAGAAGCTATAGATAAGTAGGTAGATGTAAAATAAATTGTGTGCATATTTGGTATATATATATTTTTTCCACATACACTCATATATACATAATATTTTTGAGATAACTCATTAAAATATAAGAACAAAACTAAAAAGAAGCAAGAATACAGAGTATGTTGGTAAAATCTATGTACCATTAATAAGGAAAATAAAGACCTTTATAAATATTTGACCCATTGAGGGAAGGAAGAGTTTGGGCACCACTGTCTCTGTCATTGGCCCCCTAATAGCACTGATGTTAAGTACTGGAGAGAGAGAGAGAGAGAGAGAGAGAGAGAGAGAGAGAGAGAGAGAGAGAGAGAGAAAGAGAGAGGAGAGAACGAGCTATTTTCCAAAAAGATTAGTATTTTTACAGTGTTTTATAACGATTTAATTGTCACTTTAACAATGTAAAAAATCATCTCCATATGTCTGAATTATGTTATACACAATCCTCACCTTGAAGATAATATACAAATTGGGGTAATATAATATGTAAAGACAAGAATCTAATTTGTTCATGTATACAAATAATTGAATAAAGATAATGTAAATATTTAGGTTAAATTATTGCATAAATTTCAAGAAAGATAAGCTTAATAAGACATAATAAAAATTATTAGTAAGGGATTTTTTTTGTATTTGGAGTAAAGAATACAATTATTTTTGATTTTCCAAATAGTAACATTTTTATAGCATTTATTATATGCCAAACTGTTTTATTTTAGAATATTAACTCAATTAATTCTCTTGACAATCATATTAAGTAAATTCTAATATCATTCTTATTTTGCAGGTGAAGAAACTAAGGCTCAGGGAGCTTAACTATATTTCCCAAGGTCGCACAGATAGTATATTCAAAATAGAGTTAGATCAGTACCCAGGCTGGTTGGTTCTGGAGTTTTGTTATTAAACATTATGAAAACACACTGCTTTCCTAAGGTAGAAAAAAATTAATATAGAGACAAGAAGTACAAGGGCTGATGGACTGAAGGATGGGATTACTATTATGGTAGGAGTGGGCATATTTATGTTTTGTTTTGTATCCTGGGAGAACCTTCCAAAAGTGAATTTGAATAATTGAATAAAAGGGCAAGCTGATCAACTACTATGACGTGAGCTTGTGTAGAATAGAGGACATATTTTATTTTTTGTAGCACCTCCATGGATTAACATTAAGTATGAAATACAGTAAGAGCTCAGTATATCATTACCGAATGAACATATTTTTGGAGAACCTGAATAAAACAAGTTTTGGAAACACTAAGAAACCTGATAAACAACTTTAAGGCTAAAGATTTATGTTGAAACTATTGTGCAAAGAAGATTCTCTTTTTGAGAGGAATTATAAAATCAATAATTAGAAAAGATCACTTGGGGAATAACAGAATTGCAGCACTATTAAAAAAGGAAAATTCAAGTGAGAGAGTTGAGAGGTGATCAATATATGTGCAATGTCTATTACCTCCTAAAGACAGGTGAATGACATTAGAAAAAAAAAAAAGCTTTTTGACTAAGGAAAAAATAAGCCCAAATGGAAAACATAAACCATAGAATATGGAGAAAAACAAAATATGTTAAATAATGGGCAGCAATAAATCAAAACTAATTAAGCACGGCTACAGTAATTCTGTTATTTTCAGTTTTCTATTCACAGTGTGTTTATCTTAATATAAAACCGGTCTTCAGGCTGTGTCTGAATTTAGGAGATTTAGTCAAAACCAGCAACAGAGAATTATGACAGATTAGTCTCCTGGTTTTCTATATTTTGTGACTTTGGACAAATCACTTTATCTCCCAGGGGCTTGGTTTCTTGATGTCTATCTAAATATGTGAGGTGTATTAGATAATCTGTAAGGTTGCTTCTAGTTCTAAGTATTATTTCTATGGCTCATAATTAGTAGGCATGCTCTAGGTCATTATAATTTTAAAGTACTATGTACAGAAAAGAATATAAAGAATATCTTTATTGAAGAAAGGGAAAATAGAAAAGGAAAAATGATGTTAAAAAAGATATTAATGCTAGGTTGCAAAGAAGAAAAAAAACATTTCTGTTTTCTATTACAAGTGATTTATAAGCTATTAAGTAAGGCTGAGGAAACACACATTCAATTTTATGTTATTCTTTAATCCGAAAGAGGCTTCAGGCTCCTGGCAGCTGCCACATTAGCATTTTGCAGACACACATATACACTTGAACCTCTTTTAAAATCCTGTTTTCTCAGTGCTAAATAGTCAGTGATCATGAAGCCATGGTGGTACCACCAAGCAAAAGAAATAATGTCATGTCAATTTACAAGCTTTAGAAACACATTTCTAAATTAATTAAATGTAAAAAATATGCTAATGCAATATTAAGGTTGCAACTTTAAAAATAGAAAAGTCAAGACCTGTAGAAGTTATGGTTTTCATTATCATCATTAACATAACTGCATCACATACACTGTATATAATAGATTTTCCCCACCTAATTTGTAATCCAATGTATTGCATGTATCCAACTTATTTATTAATTTATTTATTTTTGCATTTTATTTTGTTATTAGTTTCATGTATACAGTATATTGGTTAGACATTTATATAGTTTATGAAACGATCCCCTTGATTACTCTATCTTCCCTCTGGTTCCACACATAGCCATTCCATTACTGCTGACTGCATTCCCTGTGCTGTGCTCCCCATGCCCATGACCATTTATCAACTACTAATTCACATTTTTTTAACCCTTCGCCACTTTTTCTCAGCTCTCCCATTTTCCCGACCTGGCCATCACCAGATTGTCCACTATATTTGTGAGTCTGTTTCCTATTAGTTTGTTCTTTTTGTTCCTTAGATTCCACATTTAAGTGAAATCATATGATATTTATCTTTCTCTGATTTATTTCGTTTAATAACCTCTAGGTCCATTCATGTTGTTGCAAATGATGGGATTTTATTTTTTTATGGCTGAGTAATATGCCATTGTATATACAATAAATTTAATTAAAAAACAAAAAGTTATATGGTTTGTATTTTTATTTTTTAGTAAATTTGTTGGGGTGATATTGGTTAATAAAATTATATAGGTTTCAAGTGCACAATTTGATAATACATCATCTGTGTATTGTATCGTGTGTTCACCATCCAAAGTCAAATCTCCTTCTGTCATGATTATATTTAATCTCCTTTACCCTTATTTAACTTCTCCTCTCCTCCCTTTCCCTCTGGTAACCACTAAACTGTTGTCTGTGTCTATGTTTTTGTTTGTTTGTCTTGTTCGTTTGTTGCTTTCAGTTTTATATCCATATATAAGTGAGATCATATGGTCGTCAACTTTTTCTGTCGAGCTTATTTTGTTTAGCATGATAATCACAAGAACCATTCTTATTGTCGCAAATGGCAGTATTTCATCTTTTTCGTTGTACATATGTACCACATATATACGTGCATAGAAAATAGTATGGAGGTTCCTCAAAAAATTAAGAATAGAATTACCATATCACCCAGCAATACCTCTTCTGGGTACCCCAAAAGTTTGAAAACATTTATCCATAAAGCTATATACACCCCGATGTTCATAGCAGTGTTATCCACAGTGGCTAAGGCATGGAAACATCCGAAGTGCCTTTTAATAGATAACTGTTTTCCGTAGTGTACCAATTTACATTCCCATTGACAAAAAAACAATTATGGTAGAGGAACTAAATACCCTATTGACAGCTATGGCTAGATAATCTAAACAGAAAATCAATAAGGATATTTTAGCCTTAAATGTCATAGTAGATCAATTGGACATAATCAACATTTACAGAGATTTCATCCCAAAGCACCAGTTTATACATTCTTCTCTAATGGAATATTCTCAAGGATAGACCATATGTTGGGATACAAAACTAGCTTCAACAAATTCAAGAAAATTGAAATCACACCAAGCATATTCTCCAACCATAATGCTTTGTAACTGAAGATCAACTGCAAAAAGAATGCATGTATCCTACTTAATTTAGCCTCATTAGGGAAATTTTAGTGTGTATTTCATGAGTTTTGCACTTTATATTTGCATTCTTAACTTTACTTAAAAATTTATTTCATAGATACATATGCCATCAATGGTTAATATACTAATAAACAAAATAATTTACTAGATCATATATAACATTTACATGGAGTCCTGTCAAAATTTGTATGTACACAGATAAGTTTCTCTCTACTAAAAAAGTTTGTAGATTGCCTATATTCTTTTCTTAAATCCTTTCTGTCTTTAGCACTGTCTCATTTGATCATTCAGTTTCTCCTCCTTCGCTAGTTACCCAATTCCCCATGTCATGTGGCCTATATTCCAGTTTTGTCTTAACCATTTTTCTCTGCAAAAGTAATCTACTATGTACCCCTACTCCTTTTGATTTATTAGGTGATGAATCCCTCAGTCTGTTGAAGTAGAAATGAAACATAAAGTTATCTAAGATAAATATTGTAATATTTTCCCAACTAATGAGTTAATTTTGGGAATTAAAACAGGTCAATATTGTGAAGTAATCAAGGAAAGAAAGACCATATTAATTAAATTGTCATGGAGATGTTACAAACAAGAGTTCTAAAGAAAAGAAATTGACTAGTACAGAAACATTTAACAGAAATTTTCCATAATTGGGGGATTAGGAAGTGATGCTTCAGCCAACATCTGAAAATTGTATACCAATGAGACTTTGGTTCAATTATGAGCAATAGAGATCCCCATAGTAACTTAAATGAAATTTAAGTATATTTCTTCCTCAAAGAAAATAAATCTGAAAGTAGTTAGTCCAGGGCTTTTTTGTAGTGCCAAGTTTTTCTATAACCTCTAATATCCTCAGATTGAGGCTCTCATCCTCATGGTTCAAAATGGTGGCTAGAACCAAGCTATTACAATCACATTGCTAGTAATGGAAAAAGAAAGAAGACATATTCCCTGTTTTAAGGAGACTTCCCTAGAAGATCTAGAATATTTTGTTTTATATTTTATTGGTCAGATTTTATTGCTACAAGGAATAATGTCAAATGTCAAATTTATGCTGAGAAATGTGATATTTACAAAGTTGGATTCTGTTCATTGGGAGAGATAGGAACTAATACATAGTGGGCACTAACATTCTCTGCCATTCTTGTCAAAGCAATGACAGGATTTTTTTCTGAATAAAGTGAACATCAAGTGCAAAGGGTGAAAAGAGGGACTGAGATCAGGCTAATAAGAGTACATCATGAAGGAACCTCAGGCCATCTTAAGAAAACAGTGGAAATCAGAAAGGGAACATAGTCAAGTTCCTATTTTGAAAAGTCTCTGTGGTCTTTCTTTGGAGAAAATATTTTATGTTACCATTAGTAATGAATGCGTTATTAGGCTTTCATGGCAATCCAGGTAAGTGATGCTGGTAGCTCAAACTAGGACAGTGGTAGTAGAAATTTTAAAGATTAATTTAAGAGGTATATAAGAGGTTAAATCTATAGGACTTACTATATTGAGTATAAGGAAATAAGTGAAAAGAAGGGCATCTAAAATTGGCTCTCTCTTCATTCTTTTTAGTTGTATATTAGTTATATCACTACTAAGATACAGAATGTCATAATCACGCATTATTGAATTTAATAAGCTTTGTGTAACATTCTTGATTTCTAAACGAGGAGTACTTCATCTCTTCCTAATCCTGCAGATTGATTCATCAGCTGATGAGACTGCCTGGATTAAAAATACTGTTTACATTTTGAACATTCTTCATGCAGTCACCTTGAATATATGCAAGACAACCTTATGTCCATCTTTCTTCATGTTAGCAGCAATCCAAAAGTCCCGAACCAAGCTCTACAAATTGAAACATCAGTTTATAGTGAAAACACTTTGTAATAGCTAAGTCACTATATAAATATAAGGTATTATTATACAAATTATTATTTAAATATTTTCCATTCTGGTTATTAAATTATTAATTTTAAGTATATGTTAAATATTTAATTAATTATATTATTTATCCAGGCATTTCAGCATTTTCCACTTGATATCTGTATAATACATACAGTTTAGTGAGATGAAGGAAAATATAGCTCTGTGAAAACACAGAGAGCAAAGGCAGGCACAGGGATGTTTGTAATTTAAACCACAATAGAAGCAGGAAAAATCTGGACCAGTTCTAGCAAGCTTTAGAATTCACTGGAGAAGGAGGCAGGAGGTTGTTTTGGAAGTGTTAAAGGGGTAGTTGTGTCTCGTTAAAAATAGAATCCTACTTAGGAAAATTCACTTGAGAAGAGGCAGAAAATGGTGTGCCACCCAACCATAGGTGAAGGGTCTCAATAATGCAAGAGTTCAAGCCCCAATTCATTAGAAAGTTTGAATAAAAAAATGCCTTTCTCCTTTCTACCGGAGAATTTGGCAACCCAAAAGACCTCTCCACTGGATGGACTTGGTAATCTGCTGTTGTATAAAATACAAATATTCCAGAGGAGTCAATGCAGTTTTAGCATAGATAATCCAAAGTTCTTTTTCAACAGTTCTGAATCTTTCAAGATAATAGTGTGGTACTTAGCAGAACTGGGGCTACTTAAACTCTCCAATGGCTTCTAATCTTTCTCAGAGTGAAAGTTCTTATAATAGTTTACAGAATTTGACATAATCTTCATTTTGTGTCCCTTCTGACCACATCTTCTACTTCTCTTCCACTACGTAGCTCTTTTTGATCAATGATGACCTTCCTGCTATAAATCAACCCCCAAGCAGGCCAAGGACCAAGCCCTTTTCCAATCTCACAGCATATGCAGCTTTCAGGCCCACTGTTTGGAACATCTTACAATGAATGCTGTATGTTGGCTTACTCCTTCACCTATTTCTCAGCTCTTTCTTGAATCACCTTATCAGTGAAGCTAAAGACCTTACTTAAATTTGCATCTTTACCATCCATTTTCTGCTTAATTTTCCTTAACATTTAACCATCATCTGGCTTTTTAAACATGCTGCTTGTTTGTTTATTTTCTGTCTCTTCCCACTGTATGAGTACTATGTAGTGTCAGGAGGTAGAATAATGCCTGGCACATGGTAGACACCCAGTAAATATTTGTTGAATGAGTGAATGAATGACAAAATTGATTTAAAAGTAGAATTATTATTACATCTGATGTAGAGAAACTAGAAAAAGCCAAAGAACAGGTTCTTTTTGTTTTCATTAAAATTATCTTTATGTGCTTCTCTTAAAATAGAAACTATTTTTTTCATACAAAAACTCAATGTTAAACATGTATATAATCTGTCAAAAGATTTATAACAGTGTGTGTGGTTTCAGTGCAGTGATAAGATTGAAGAGGTGGAATGGCAAGTGGGCAGTTACATGTCTATAGCATGAAGCCTAACTGGATAGAAGGGGGAAATACGTATAAATGAAAAGTGAAGTCCCCAGTAGCTAGGTTGTTAAGCTAAAGCCAGGAAGCCTAAGGCCTATTATTCATGAAAAGACCAAAACAAAGTATAGGATGCTGAACAAGTAAAGCAGTTGAATTCATCAAAGTAACGTAACATATGTAATTTACACAGAACAAAAGGATAACATAAAAGAATTAAAATTCTATTAATTGTTCAGAGACCTAGCTCGACATCAAAAACAACATCACTAGGTAGTAATCAATCCTTTAGAGAGCTTTATGGAAACAGGACAAGCTTCTAAATTGGAATGACTAATCAGGGAGGAAAATCAGGGAGAATTTTTAATCCCTATGATGTTTAAACACTATTATGCAACCTTATATGAAGTGAATGGGAGAGAAGGAAAGTATATGACAAAGACAAACGCCATAACTAAGATACTGAATAGACTCAACTAGCAACTTAAAAAAGCTAGCAGCTCTAGAAATAGGAAAAAATGAGTGGCATTAACCCAAATTGTACTTATACC
>NW_011888929.1:1202730-1237983 GCF_000151845.1 Pteropus vampyrus
AATGAATTTTATGCAAAGAATACATAGAGTGTTTATTTCAAATAAATGCCACTTTTATTACTGTGTCACAAAGCTACTTAATAATGAAGAGGACTGAAGCACTATTGAATTCCGTACCTCACGGTTATGCTCTACATGAACCCTTTGTTCATTAAAATAACAGTTCCCAGTAGAGATTCTTCTGGGGATTAGTTGGCAAAGAGGCTTCACTCACAGACATTTTTTCAATAACAATTCACTAATAAATTATAAATAAAAATACAGCTACTCAAATTGAGTAACATCTTATAGGAGCATAGCAGTGCTGTGATATGTTGATTCACATATCCAGGGCATTCTTTCTCTGTCTTTCTATTGCAAGTTGCCTAGATCCCCTTCATGCCTTGGATGTCATCCAAGAGTTTTGGGCCCAGAACAAGGGGAATTAGAAATCAAAGACATATGTTAGCCTTCTCATAGATTTCAGTTTTTAAAAAAGGTAGGCTCCTTTATTTAGTCATCAACCCAAGTATTTGCCAATAAAAGTGCCATGATTTGCCTTAGTAATTGTGAGTACAACAAAGAGTGGTGACATGTTCTAAAATGTAATCTCTACGATTAAGTTTTACTGTACAGTTAAAAATTATGCAGTCAGAAAAACACATAAAATGGCAGCAGGAAGTATTATGTTCAACTAAATATTATCTCTTTCTCTCTCTGTCTCTCTATATCTCACTCTCTCTTTATATATGAAAGTGTCTATCACAGGACCTGACATATAGAAAATAGTCAAGTGTTTTGTTGAATTCATGACTGCTTAGACTCCCAATTAATCATTAATTATCCTTATGCAGTTAGAATTATTATATTACTTGGTTACTATATTCAAAACATTGTAATCTCTCTATAATGTCTACCTGAACCTAATCTTTTACTAAAATCGTCCTTACATAGCTAGAAGAAACAGAGATTTCTCATCAACTTCTCTAATTATCATGGGTGTGTGGCAATGATGAAATTCCCTCTAATATTTTCTATTAAGAGAAAGTTGAAAAAGACACATGAAATTTAATTCAGAAGTGGCAAGGACTTCAAATTATTCTATGAAAACTATTTCAGAAACCAGATAGAAGTTATTTCTCTAAGTAATATTCAACCGAAGTAGTTCTCACTAAGATCATAGTAACTGGCCTCATTGCTCAGTCCAGTGATTTTTTTTTTTTTTAAGTTACGTTACTCAGACTCCTGGCATATTTATCACTGTGAGTCATTTGTTCCTATTTCCTTAAAATTATCTTCTGTCTTAGTTTTCATGGTATTAGTTTTCCTGGTCTTACTCTTATGTCTGAGTATTTCTTTCTATCTTCTTTGCTAATTTTTTTTTTTTCTCTTAACTGATCTAAAGTGATGTTATTCTCCAAAGTTCCAGCCCTAAAATGTTGTTCTCCAAGGTGATTCTCCTCAGTTCTCTTAATTTCCTGTGATACACCATTGGCCTTCATAAGTCCACTTACTCTTTTGGTCTCACTACCACCAATAAGTGGATAGCTCTGAAACTGGCTATTTTGACACAATTACATAAGCTCTAAACACATATAGATAATTGTTTACTGGATATTTTTGGTTTTACATGAAATTCCTCATCTACAATTGAACACAATATCTTCACCTTAAAATTCATTTATCTTATTCTAATAGCTTAAGCACTCACTCTGTTGCCCAAGTCAGTCAAAAATGTTATCCCCTTCCTTACTCACATGTCTAATAGATGACACAGACTTACAAATTTTACTTCTTTAATGTCTCTTGAATCTGTCCACTCATCTTTATACTCATTGTCATTGCCTCCATTCAGGTCTTCATTAAAGTACGTTATTAACAATTCTCCTGTTTTCCGAATATCTATTGTTTTAAACTTCCAATTTCCTCCTCCCTTTTACTGTAGTAGCGAAGTTTCTAAAAGGTAAAGCTGTTATTTGTCACTCTCTGATTAGAATTCAAGGTAAAATTCAAAGTAGTCATCTTAGATCTGTGATGTATTCTTATTTGATTTATTTTTTTTCTTGGTATCTTCTCCACATACACTTTGCACATAATACTATGGCTGCACTTAACTACTGGCGATGCTGAAATGTGAATGTTTTCTTACAACTTCATGAATTCATGCTTGCTATTCCTTCTGCTTGGAGAAACTCCTGTTCCCACCATTTAACCTGGCAAACTTCTAATTTTTCTTCTCAATGAACTCAAAAGTAACCTCCATTAGAAATCATGTTTGATCTTTCTGGCCTTCTTCATCCAGGCAGGCATCCTTTGTACCCAGAATTTTATCTCTCATATTACACTACTTTATATAATAATTTTTAAAATATATTTTGAAATATACTAACTGACACTTAAAATATTCAATAATGTTATGGAATCTTAGTAAGAGTTATTTATGCTATATAATTCCATTATTATACAGAAGTACAAAGGAAATTATTTTTTTAAATGGTACACTGCTGAAGAACTCAAAGTGTTTTGCTTTACTTGGAAACAATAACATCAGATACTTTGTATAGAAGGATGGGTAATAAAATAATTATTTTGAGGAAAAAAAAATTCTATCTGTACTAGAGCTTTAAAAAAATACCTAAAAACAGAAGTGGCTAGAAGAAATGGCATTTAGCATTCTAAATGAATTTTATGAACTTGACTTCAAAAGCAATGATTTCACTTATATGTAGAATCTAAGGAACAAAAAGAACTAATCAAAAACAGACTCACAAATATAGAGGACAATCTGGGCATGGCCAGAGGAGAGGGAAGTTGGGGACTGGGAGAATGGGGTGAAGGATTAAAGTACAAATTAGTAGTTGATAGATGGTCACAGAGATGGGGGGAGCGCAGTAGAGAGAATGCAGTCAGCAGTAATGTAATGGCTAGATGGAGGGCCAGAGGAGAGAAGGAACAATCAGGGGAATCATTTTATAAACTATATAAAATGTCTAACCAATGTACTGTATATTTGAAACTAATAAAATAAAATTTAAAATAAATAAATAAATAAGACTATATCAAACTAAAAAGCTTCTGCACATCAACAGAAACCATAAACAAAACAAAGAGGCAAACAACCAAATGGGAGAAGGTACTTACAAACAACACCTCCAGTAAAGGGCTAATATCCCAAATATATAAAAATCTCATACAACTCAACAACAACAACAAAAAACAATCTGCTTAAAAAATGGGCAGAGGACCTGAACAGTCAAACAGCCAACAGATATATGAAAATATGTTCAACTTCACTAGCTATTAGGGAAAAGCAAATCAAAACTACAACGAGATATCCCCTCACACCTGATAGAATCAAGTGAAGTAACAAATGTTGGACTGCTGGTGGGAATGTAAATTGGTACAGCCACTATGGAAAACAGCATGGAAGTTCCTCAAAAAAATTAAGAATAAAATTACCACATGACCCTATAGAGAAACGAAGTTGCTCCAATCTTCTCTTTGGGAGACCAAAAGAAATATACAGTCAAGAAAGACAATCTCAATAAAACCAGAAAAAAGGACCTTTTTCAAATGGTATGGTTAGTGAGACATGAATAGTCTGATTACAATGAATTAATAACTTAATATCCTTTGATTCATTAAAATACTTTTTGAGTACCTATGATGAAAGTGGCTGATAAAAACACCTAAAATAAAACGTGAAAATGGTGAGTTAAAAAGTAATCTTGATAGGGTGTATGAATGATAAGAAAACAATAACTAAATATAAAAAATAAAATAACTTGGTCTCCTGAACTTAGAGGTAATGAACAATTCTTTCTCAGAAGATGATTGCCTTTAGGTACAAGACAATGCACAGTGAAATCCTGAAAAGAATCTTTTCCTGTGACCTTAATTAGGATCATTGTGAAATGGATTGAACTTTTTTCTCACCCTTTGTCTATTAGAATACATTTTGAAAGGTATGAATGCATTAAATCTGAACTGAAAAACATAGGCAACTAAACAATAAGAACTAATGATTCAAATTTTGTTCTTAGTTGGAGCTAAAAGTATATATTTTTCTCATTGGTGAAGAAGTAGGGGAGATAAAATAGAGAGAAATGTTATTAAGATTTAAAAATAATCCATCAAAACAAGAGTTTATGAATACATTAGATTATAGGTTCTTCTGCAAATGTAGAACAATGTCACATACTATTTAAAAGCAGAGATAGGAGAACATTTAGAGATTTTCCTTAGAGTTAATTACACAAAATAAAATCTGATTTGCAACTTAAATCCCTACCAACATGTTTTATGAAGTAAAATTTATTGTGGATTCTCCTCTTTGGTTTTATTACATAAAAAGTCCACAGAAGGAGAATATGTTTCATCATGGTTCTTAAAAACAATAAAAATAAACTTTTTTCTATTTTGAAATATCTTTTGCATCATAGCACCGACAGCTTTACATCATTTTTACCAAAGTTTTAAAGTTTTTATTTTAACTATGATTTTGTTGGGTAGAAATATTTTCTTTGCTAAAAATGTGTAGTTGCATTTTCAAGATACTTATGTTAGTATCCAAAGTTTCTTAATGTAAAATTAAACTTTATTTTTATATATTTTACCTACTATGACATTTCTCAAACAGTATTTTATTCAAATTCAATGTTTATATCCTCATAGTCACTGTAAGAGGATATTAAGTATAACTTTTCTTTCTATCCTAAAATTGTCTTCATGAACACAAAATTGAAGATAGTGTTTTTCGTTGCCCATATTCTCTAAAGAGATATACTAAGAATGTGGACAGATATCTTCCTCAGAAAAGTAACCACTTTCTCACTGTGTAAAGGACTGGAGGGTAGAGCAAGAGATCAAGTAACAGGGGTACATGTAAAACCAGAAGATGGCTGAGAGATGACAAGCCAGGGATCTTAAGAACTGCTGGGGTATCTGACTGCAATGTATTTGTTGATTTTTCTTGAGCCTAAGGATGGAGAAAGAGAAAAGAAGAAAGATGGCTCCATAGAGAGAGAAATAAGAGTCAAGTAGCCAGTTCTTAAGGATTTCTTGTGGATTAAATGGACAATGAAGACTCATATTAGTGGTCTGTAACCAAAAAAAAAGTTTAGTGATAATTGAATTTTTAGAAAATGGAACTGACAGGAGTGTTCCTGAGAGGAGCTGAGGGATTGAGGAGCGCTTCACCCAGGCTTTCCCCCAGAAAAGTTACTTTTACACAATGAAAAATTTTGTGTTTTGATGCCTTTCATATAGAGGTGCTGACAGTCAATCTAAAGTGGAGAAATGGCAGACAACCCAAAGAGAAGATCACAGTCAAAGACAGTGAAATGAAGTAAAAATGTGCCTTCCTTCCTTACAGCTTCAACCAGCACCTAACACCAGAGGAATTCACTATGTAAAGGAAGGTGGCCATATCCTAAATGCCACAACACTGAGCATCTATTTCAGGAACTAGAGTGGGAGAAGCAATCACATAGCCAATCCTGTCCCTTGGTTCTTCCAGGTCCCTGGAATCCCAAACTGGATTGATTGAGTCAGGAGTGAGTGGGAAGGGAGAAGTAAATTGCTGAATCAGATATGTGAAGTATTTTTAACTGATCTGTGCTAGACTTTTAATAACTCAAAGTGAACCTAAAGCTGTGGGAATACATACATATATATGTAAGATTTTGTTACTTCTAGTACAAATTTAAGATCTCGATTTTTTTTTTACATACTTCTTCAATTCTGTGTATTTTTTTATGCCAAATGTCTTGAGTGTTGCTTGTTTATTTTCTCGATTTAATATTCTATTGACAGTGGCTTCAAATGAATGGCACCACTATTACTACAAACACTAAATCTACTGAGAGGCAGTTAAAATTTCCTTGCGGTTCTCTTCATTCTTAAGATACTGTGTTTTAAAGTCAGACCTTTTATGTTTTTGTGTCTGATAGATGAGAAATGCTATCTCATATATATAAGTGGAGAATTTTTCTAAGAGTTAGGTTAAGCACATTTTATCTTTTTAGACAATTTCCAATTATTTAAAACGTGTTTTTTTATGTTTTTCTTAAACCTCATTATATGAAATTACCATATTTTTTTTAGTATTTAGATTGATTAATTATGAAGTAAATAGCTAAATATTTAAGCTATGTTTGCTTTACATTTTTCTATTTTCTTAAGGTTTTCTTTTTTAATTCAAGTTAGTCAAAGAAAATTAGAAAAACAGTATATGAATAGCATACCCAGATATGATAGCATACTTGTGTTTAATAAAATATATTCAAATGATATTAGGTACTAGAATTAAAAATTATAATTACCTTATATAATTTTATGAAAATTACCAAAAAATGAAATATCTGTCATTAAGACTTGAAATATTAATATATACATCTTAAATTTCTTGTATCATACAAAAGCTACAAATAAAACCACTTTTATGAAGCTTAGCTAAAACATGCTTATTTAAATCTACCATATGGAAATATTATATTTAAAAAGAACATTTAGTAGTTGATATAAATACTGAGGATAGAATGGCAGATTTTTACTTACTGTTATATTTATTTTCTGGAGACTTTAGTTAAAAGTAATATTGAGTTGCATCTGCTATCAATAGATGCACATATAGCAGCACCAAAATGCCAACTCTAACATAAATGACCATCTCCATATGTTTCTGGCAGTTATTTCTTTTGGCACTATATATTGTACATAATTATAAACTACGTGTTAACACTTGAGAAAAACAGATTGATAATCTGGTCATGAAGACTCGAAGATCAGTTCAATTAATTCTAAGTAGACTTACTTTTTTTTTTTACTATAACGTATCTGCCTTTTTGCCTTGTATAGTTTTAGTTATCTGTGATCAACTGCAGTCAGAATTTGTTAAACAGAAAATTCTAGAATAAACAATTCATAACTTTTAAATTGTGTGCTATTCTAAGTGACGAGATGAAATCTCAAGCCACCAGCTCTGTCTCATGGTAGGGGTGGGGCCACGAATCATTCCTGCATCAGCCTATCCAAGCTGTATATGCTCCACATCCATTGGTCACACAGTATTCTCCATCTTGGTTATCAGATTGACTGTCAAGGTATCACAGTGCGTGTGTCAAATAACCCTTATTTTACTTAATAATGGCCCAAAAGTACAAGAGTAGTGATGCTCACAATTCAAGTAATCCTGATAGCAGCCTAACGCTCGTTCACAATGCCTACGTCATTCACCTCACTCCATCTCCTTACGTAGTGATATCATCTCACATCATCACAAGAAGAAGAGGATTGAGTACAGTACAATAAGATATTTTGAGAGACAGAGACCACATTCACATAACATTGATTATGGTATATTGTTATAATTGGTCTATTTTATTATTAGTTCTTGACCTCTTACTGTGCCTAATTTATAAATTAAACTTTCTCTTAGATATATATGTATAGGAAAGAAACTGTCCTCAGTTTCAGACATCCACTGGGGGTAGAAATGTATCTCTCAAGGGTGAGTGGGAAGGGGGTAGCTACCATATAAACATAAGCATAATTGTATTATGGAATTATTAATTTACAAAATTGTTGCTATAGTCTTCTTGTCGGTGGAGACTTTTTATCCAATTTTTCTTCAGTATAAAGACTAATCTACAATGCCCTATCCCACTATAAACTTAAAAATTAGAGTAAAATATGGTTCTTAATATATGGCAAAGTTGAAAATAAGAAAGAGAAAAAAGTAGGAACCAAAAGCGAAAAGTGAACATAAGTGAGAACAGAAAGCAGCAATTGAAACTAAATGGCTAGATAAGCATGGGAATTCTGCATATTCTCTAGGACACAGAACCTAAAATTACATGTGGACGGTAATCAAGGATACCGGTGTTGTATGCAGAAGGGAGCTACAACTAGACTCCTTGATAAATCAAATAATTAGGACGTGTTATCCCATCTTTAAATATAAGACTAGAGAAATTCTGCTTCCAAGCTTCAAAATACAGCATGAAACATGCCATTCACTTGAGCTGTAAATGACAAAAGAGTCATAATTGTAAAGTACAAACCCAGGCTTATACTGTATACAGGTGTTGGGACTTTTCACACTGTCCTAATGGTACTAAAATTCTGAGATGAAATAAATGAAATATGATGCTGATATAATGCAAGCTATGGGCTCATACACAAGCAAATGCAAGAGAAAAATCTTAAAATAAGAAAAGTTGTTTTAGGGGAATTAGATTACAATCCATAGCATCAAACTATTGAAAACAATTTTCTGCAGTGGATAATTTTACAGTTAATATATTACATCCCTAAGAGGTAAAGAAAATAGACCACTCAAAAAAAAAAAAAAAAGTTTTGTAATGTGTTAGAATTAAGAAAATATTTGAGATAGAAATAATAAAATAAGATTAAGACATTTTGGTAAAGGAACAAGAATATTTGAAAAATAATTTTAGAAATAAATTTTTCCTTAAATTAAACATTTATTAGACATTTTAAACCTGTTTATTCTGAGCTGAAGAGATATTCATAAATGAGAAATAGATTTAAGGGAATCACCCAAAGCATAGATAAAATTTTCAAGAATATAAAATGAAAGTTAAGAAACAAAAACACTAAAATAAAGATCTCCAATCAGTGTTTAACAGTACTATTAGAGGAGGTGAATTCGGTGAGCAAATTATTGTTTATAGGGAACAGAGAGACATTAAACTGCAAGGATGAAATAAAAAAAATTATGAGAGAAATTAAAATTATGAGAGAAAGTGCAGATTATCTACAGAGTTGCTTTAATACATACAGCAAACATATTTCAGTAACAAGAGAAACCAAAATAGAATACAACAATATCCTCAAGCGCTGAATTTCACGCCTGCATTTTTTTCTTAGTTAAATGTGGTTCGGTATTGTGAAATAAACATTTTCACAAATATAAAGTTAACTAACAGAATTTACTGCCCTGAGTTCATGGCTGAAAGATTGTCTTCACTAAAAGACACAATATGCTAAGAAAGAAAACAAAGCCTTAAAAGCAATTAGTTTAAAAAGAAATTGGCAAACAAACAAACAAAATGTATAGAATATATTGCAATATGTGTAAAAACTAAAATGTAAAAATTAATCTAAGAAACTTAAAAGTAGATGTAAGTAAATTATTAAACAACAAATCATGCAATAAGATAGCAATAAGATTATTGTGATAGAGATATTTCCTACTTTTTTCCCATAATAAAAATAGAATTATATTTCTTATGTATAATATGATTACTGTAAAAAATTTCAAATAACTACATACCAAAATGAATAATGTTAAAAATCGCTTAAAAGCTCTCTACTTTCAGATAAACACATTAACATTTTCTTAACCATTTCTCATACTGTATAAATGTACATACAATATATAAAATAATGAATCTGTAAACATATTATGTGTGAATTTTATTTGTTTACCATATATTATTTTCTTTTTATTTTTAATCTCTCTCTTTTCCTGACCCTCTCCACAAGTTTGATGCAACTTGATGTGTGTCTTTCCTTCTAACCTGATGTATATTCTTCCAGGATCATTTAATTAAATTCAAATATATGTGGTTTTTACACACACACATTCGCACACACACAGAGTTTATTTTTATTTATGTTTGAACCAAATAAAGAATTATATGTCATCTATTTATTTGCAAGGACAGTGTTGCAGGTAAGCTAGATGTGGCGAAAGTCCCAAATAAGAAGATTAAATGTATATATGTTCTGCTCCAGGTTATCATGGTTATGGTACTCCAGTCATGTTTACTGATATTTAAAGGGAAATGAATTAAGACATTGAAAAATGATATAACTGTTTGACGAAAAAAAGGGGAAAACCAGACATACATATAAACTTTTTATCATAAGATTTATAATGATTTAACCATTTTTGTTGAACATTTTGTGTATTGTAAAATATTTCATTTGTTCCTTTTAAGGTTAAAAAGGAAAGGAGTACTTGCTCTTTTATAACTAATTTTACTTTAAAGAATATTGATATGTTCTTGTTGAGGAGACAGGTTTTTTTTGTTTGTTTGTTCATTTTTTTAATTATTATTAGTTTTATTTTGTTAGAACTGTCTCTGACTTATTCGACCTCAACATGATGTAGAGTTTTAAAAAAGAAAAATGTTACCTTGAAGATAGCCTCATATTCTGGCTTGTATCTCCACTACCACCTGTGATATTAGTGCGTAGTATATAATAAACGCCTAGAAAAAGTATGACTTAATGTATGAAAGAAAGAGGAAAGAAGAATAAAAGAAAGAAGACATGTTATCGAGGGTGATACCGTTGATTTTGGTGATAATTGTAAGAATAAGTTAAAGAAAACAGAACCTAAGGGTCAAGTTAACTAATATAATAATTCGATGATGAAAACGTAGATCTAGGATGTTGACTTTGGAGACTGAACAGAAACAATTAATTCAAAAAATATTTTCAAAGAAATTTCAGTGAGTTCTACTGATGACTAAATAAAAGAAAAGAAGTCAAATTTGACTCCTAGATTTCAAATGTTGGGGATAGGATTAGTGTTTGTACCTCTAATGTCTATGGGTAAGATAAATCATGAGTGAACTTTGCAGGCTAAATGGTCATTTAATTTTAGACTAGTATCACTCAAAGCTGAAATAATGATACAAAATTTCTGAGAAATGGCTTATGTGGCAGCTAGTGCTATAATAATACTGTATGACAACCCTCTAGAAATCTAAGTTCTTTTAAAAAAAAACAAACAACCTTTTCGTCTCACGCTCACTTGTCTGTGGGTCAGCTGAAACTCAGCTGATACAGGCTGAGCTCACCTGAATTTGGCTCTGTGCCATGGATTGTGGTCAGGCCTGCTTCATATGTCTTTTATTCTTCCAGCATCAGCAGGCCATCTGGGGCAGATTTTTCTCATGAGTGTGACAAAAATGTAAAAAAGAAAGTGCAAACACAATGCTTTTTAAGTCTTAAGTTCATAACTCAAACAATATTCCTTCCTTCTGTCTTCCATTGACCAAAGCAAGTTGCTTAGATGAGCTCAACAGAGTGGATGCGGAAATGAACTCTAATTAGAGGATATGCAGTCATTTGGAAAAATATGTGAATCTAGGGAGAGATGAAGAATGACAATTTGCCACATCTAGTATTCAGTACTAAATACATAACTGGATCTTTGAAAAACATTTCTAATATGTGTTTTTGAAATAAATGTAGAAAAAAAGAAAAAAACAAAGTCAAGTCTCAATAAGCAGAGTCATTAATGCAAGGGATAATAAAAAGCCAGTATATGAGCATTATCATTATCATCATCAACAGCATGCAGGTCTTCTCCATCTTATTATCATGTTTGCTTCAGCATTGCTTCTCAATACCATACAGATACATGGATTTGTTCAATCTATTTTGATTATACTTTCGGACTCTCTTTCGAACGCACTTCCCTATAACTCCTGTAGTCCTGAGTTCTGCCCTGAATTGATCCATTACAAGAACCATATTATCATTAACTGTCTGATTTTGAGTGTTATTAGCTGCAAGCTATACTTCCTAGAATGGGTTTGATTTTTTGTAATAACAATACTATGAATTAGGTATCAAGTCATAAAGTCTTCTTGGGTATTTCTACTATATATCTCCCTATCCACATATAGCAGCTCCTCAAATAATGTCTTTTCATTCAATGTTGTGTTATTATAACATTGATGAGAGAAAAAAAAAAAATGATTCCTTGTTGGGGCCGTTGTCTGTGTGGAGTTTGCACATTCTCCTATGTCTGCATGTGTTTTCCGATTTTCTCCCACATACCAAAGGTGTGTCCATTAGGTGAACTGGCATGTCTAAATTGAGTCTGAGTGAGTTTGGGTGTGAGTATGAGTGTGCGCTGCAATGGAAGGGCATCCTGTCCAAGAGTGATCTCACCTTGCACTCTGAGCTGCTGGCACAGGCTCAGGCCATCCACGACCTTGAATTGGAATAAGCGGATTGGAAAATAATTATCTTACTGGTTTTTATTAATCCTTTTTAAATGTATATACAGTTCACATTTACTTCAGTGTTCAATATTAGAAGTGTTCACGGTCTTTATTTAGAAGTTTGGTGATGTTTTTGTGACCACAAATATGCCATACGAACTTAACTCTTGGTTATATCAATTAGCGTATGGTAAAATTGGTTTTGTTTTACATTGGTTCACTTGAAATCACAGTTTCCAAGAACCTGTTGACAATGTTAAGTGAGGATTTACTCCTTATTTTATAATCAAGCCAAGAGACAAACATCAGTACTCAAAGTACAATTCAAATTTCTACAGCTTTATTTCACCTTTTCCAATATATCTTGCTTCATAGACCATTTCATTTGTGTACCTAATTTCTACTAAGAATAGGGATGTAGGCCCACTTGTCATTAATGATTTTTGTGGCTGCATGCTTGTGTAACCTGACACCAGCTTTCCCCAGCTGCACTGTAACTTTCTGCCTCAGTGTTTTTCTGCCATGATGGAATAGGGTGTTTGAAGGAAACTGTCTAGCCATTATGATGCAGGTACAGACCTGGAAGTACAGTGGTTAGCACTTGGGATAGCAGCTGGTGCATAAATACTACCCTTTGGACTGACACTTCTAATATGAATTTCACATGGTCTCATCAAGGATCTGATCTTGATGAGACCATGTGAAATTCATATTAGAAGTGTCAGTCCAAAGGGTAGTATTTATTTTACTAATTCATATTAGAAGCAGATCTGAGCCCTAGTTATCCTCAGTGGTGATCAGTCACCTTGGATTGGCTTCCCTTCCTTAACTGCCACTTCTCAATCTCAAAATCATGCTCCTTTCTTCTTTTTTAAATTTTAGGTAAACTAGCATGATAAGAAGAATAATGGCCCTACATACTAATCCCAAGAACCTGTGAAAATGTTGAGTTGCATAGAAAAAAGAATAAGTTTGCAGATGGAATTAAGGTTGCTGGTCAGCTGCCATTAAGCTAGGAAAGATCGTGCTGGATCATACAGGGGGCTCCAATAAATCAGGTGGGTTTCTAAAAGTGAAAGAGGGAAGCAGAAATATAGTCAGTCAAATGAAGATGTGACTATGGAAAAAAGGCACAGAGAATGCAACATTTCTGGCTTTAAAGATGGAAAGGGACCATGAGATAATGAATGTTAGGCTCTAGAAGCTAGAAAAGACAAGGGAATGGATCTTTCCCTAGAGACTCCAAGAAAGAACAATGCCTTCTCTACACATTGATTTTATCCCCGTGAGACTCTTGTTGGACTTCTAAGCTAAAGAACTATAAGATATAGAATTGTCTTGTTTAGGCTGCTAAGTTTGTGGTTATTTTTTCTAGCAGCAACAGAGAACTAATACATAAATCAAGTCACTTATTTTGTTCAAATATGTCATTTTATATTTGGAAATGCCACATTAAGTTGAAATCAGTTTATTAATTTATATTGCATTCTAAATGATCATCTTAGGAAAAAATTTAAGATAGATATCTTTTTATTATTTTGAATTCATAGGAGACTTTTGTCCTTAACAAAATGGTTTGGGGCTTAAAAACTTTGTTTAGCCAATTATTAATCCAAAAGTTGTGCTGGATATCACGGTTTGCTCAAGTCATTCAATTAAGAAATATAACTAAAAATATAAGTGAAATTAGGAGAAACCTTAAGATCACTATAATTAGCATTCTTAATAATATAATACAATTAGGCCTAGGAAATAATTACAATACAAAAAAGCAGTTTATAAACACTGTATCTCAGGGATTGCAAACATTGTGGTAAATTTTTAAAAGTCATTATGTAATGAAGTAAATGACATTGAATCTTGCTAGGTATTAAAATATTGGCCTTTTCTTTATAATCTCCCATATGTCTGAAAATAATCTCAAGTGATTTAGATCTGTAAGTCCAGTAGTCCAGTAGTAGGGCATATGTAGAACAAGAAAGAGAGAGAGAGAGAGAGAGAGAGGAGAGAGAGAGAGAGAGAATAAGAGGTAGAGAGGGAGGGAAGGAAAGAGGAGAAAGATTAATATCTATTTAGTAATTATTTTGTGCTAGGAAAACCTTGCTAGGTGGTAATTTACCTCATTGCAGTACTCATAATGGGAATGACCCTCACCTTAAATATTCTTGCAATTTTGCTGGTAACACTGAGGCTTACAGAAAGACACATTGGTGAAACCTTATACAGTCATCTTGGAACTTACTTGGGGTCCTTCAGTGCTATGGTACAGAACATCTTTTGGGCTTCAGGAAAGTTCAGATTGCTTTAAGTACCATCTAACAGCAAAATATTGACTGTTTTGTCTCTGGGGAAGAGAATGTAGGTGTAGTCTACTTTATGAAAGAGATATTTTTCTGAATGTACAACATAGATTTCACACTTGCATTTTACATTTGTATTATATAGTAAAGTACACCTATGGAATAACGCTAGTGTTTTTATAACCTTAAAATGAAATCTCACATTTGGAAACATGACATGTAAAAATGCTTTATTAATCCAAAATAAACTTTAATTATCTGCTAAAAGGATCCTTTTAGTTTAACAGTTTTCTTATAATACTCTGTGTTCATATAAATATTTCATAATAGTTTATTAAATCAATAATAAATATTAAGTATATGACTTAGTTTATATACTTAAATTTATATAATTTGAGGAAAATGCCTGTGTAATTGCCTATGCAAAGATAATTGTTAATTCTCAGATTCTTGAAACATAGAACACCAAAACTCAAAGATCTCATAATGTCATATTTGCACTAATTTTATAAGAAAATATTTAAATTTCTGACAGCATAGAGATAGCAAATCATGTCTAGATCAGAGAAACACTCCAAGGAGATAGAGCATATTCTTCTTTGCCTGAGACTAATTTTGCATGTATGCGGCTAAAGAAAATGATAGAATTTGAAATCACTTATTCCCTTTTTACCCTGTAACAGTTAAGAGTGTTCATGTTATTAAAGCTAATATTAACATAACTCCTTCTTATAGCAGAATGATTAAACTAATTCTCAAAGGAAATTTAATGCTATAGGGAAAAGGGTAATTTTCTTTTTTCTTTTCCCATTTTGTCAGAAAATCAAGACTAGCTTCTGGCCACGACAAAAGTTATGTCAGCATTGTTATGTAATATCTGTGACTGGTGCAGAATGGACGAGGTTTAAGAGCCAGAACTGAGTATATAACTGAAAAGTTTCTCTCTATAATGTTAAATGCACTGCTCAATCCCCTTAAGTAAATGGCCTGCAGTGAGGTCTGAAGAAAGCTCTGCAATGGCATGAATACAGCTGCATGAAAGCTGGCACAGAGGTATTCAGTTCTGAACCTGCTCTGCTTCAAAATATTGAGCCTACAGTTGCTTGCAGCTTTTATATCCAAGGCATTTTGAGCTCATTGTGCTGAACAGTTGTATTTTCTCAGCTTGATTGACATTCTGGAAAATATTGATCTGACAGTTCAGTGAAATTACATTCTATTAAATAAGTGTTCATCACATAACATTAGGCACACACAGTCCCAATTTCAAAGAACTGCATTATTTTTTTTTTTTTTACAAAAGCCTCGTATTTATCTTAAAATAAAACTTATCCAATGATTTGGAATGATTTTTGTGTTTATTCTTTTTTTTCTGTTCTGTGAGTTGTTTCCTCTATTGTCAGTTTATCTACAAAATCATCCGAGTATACCTCTATGAAGTATCTGCTTTCTTAGTATGTCTGCTGACCTTCTGTTGTCTGTTCATTAATACTGATATGCCTAGTTTGAGTTTCCTCTGATATTGTGTAGGTAGATTCATTTCTAAAAGGTCTCTTTTTAAGTGGAAAGGCTTTTCAGGTAGGAGTTTTGTATAAGTGGGTGGGATATATACTTTCTATCAGGTTTTACTTTATGATGTGTGATATGGATCCTAAAAGAGATAGGCTGTGATGCCCCGCCCCCCCCCCCCCCCCGCCCCCACCCCCCCGACTTTAGAATTAGGAAGATTTTTCCTGCAGAGAATTTTTCACTCTTCCCAGATTATTTATCTTCCTATCCACCCCCTCCTTTTTTTTTTTTTAATAAAAATCATTTGATTTGTGTTTTTGATTTGCTTTTCAAGTTTATGCTTAAATACCAGGCAGTACGTGCTATACAAGCCAAGATGGATAAATGTCTCTTTTTCCTGCTATGTTTTTTTCTTTTACTCTCAGTTGTGTGTATGTGTGCACATGTGTAATTTTTAAAGAATTTGTAATAATTTTTACTCTTTATTATTTTAGCTTGAGCTAAGTATAATTTCAACCAATATGTATTGTAATTTTCATAGCTTTGGCCTTTGCATTCTGCCTGGTTTGCATGTTTTCCATGACTTGTTGAATCTCTTTCATGGAAATACCTTTAACAAAGTCAAACGCAGAATTTAGATAGCAATTTAAAATGCAAAAAAATTCATTCATCTTTTTTTGTTTTGAAATTACTTCTACATGTGACAAAGTATCAAAAAAAAAAACAAACAAACTCTAGTCTGGTTTATCATTCCCTAGATGGTATCCAATTATTATCTTCTATAAATTGGGTCAAATTATAATTCTCAAACATAACAAACACATTATAAAATGGATAAAAATAATTTTATGCCTACCAGTCTTGTTCATAAGCAGTATCATATGAGCCCTTACCAATTTAATTATTTAATTGTCTCTCTTTAAAAATTTATAAGTGATGTTGAAATATTATGACTCATCAGACTCTGAAATGAGAATACACAAAATCTTTTTGATTCATAAAGTTGATATGAATTAAGTAATTTTGACACAAATAAAACCATTTGCAATATTGGATAAGAAGAATCTGTAGGACACACCACATAGAATAATTATAGTAGAAGCTCTCAATGGAATAAATCACTAAAAACTATACCGCACCAATCTGCAAACAGGTAAATTAATCCTCATAGGAGTCATGTACCACAGTGTCAAATAATCAGTAATAATTGTGTCATATTGCTGAAGCACACTCTCAGTATAGTTTTTCCTACCTGCTGAATATCTAACAACTGAAATTTATTAACCTCTGACAGAAATTCAGGCCCATGATCAATGGAGTTCCAAGAGATCCAAGTACATAGGTAATACTACTATTACAAGCTTTTTCTTTCTTTTTCCTATTGTTTTGGCTTTATCTATTTGTTTTATTAGGTGAATTTTACTGATTATGTGTCTTTATTTACCATGATAAAAATAATTTCAAGTGTTTGAAGAATTAAAAACATAGAAAATATTTTTTATAATAAAATATAAGCATTTTGATAAAGGAATTTACTTATAATATTTATACTATTCTTTTAACTTTAAAAAAAGTGTCTAAATTTTTAAGCAATTCACTATACGGCTATCTAACTTTTAGCATTTTACAGAAAGCATATATAAGCTATATACAAAAATAAAAGTTTTACTGCAATAGTAATACTAAAGGGTTAATGAATTTAACTCTGGTTTGAGTTATTTCAATATGTATTTCTTAATGTCTTTTCCAAAGTCATCGAATAATGTTAATTAAATCTCTGCTTAGTTTCACAATTGTGTTTAATTAGCTCAACCACTTTTTGAAATGTAGCAGGCTATATAAAAAATGATATATTGACAGAATGTTTAATGGCAAATTGTTAGCTGCCAGATTTGATCCCTGAATGATTATTGGGTGCGTAGAAAAATGAAATGCATCAAAATCATAGCATTTATAAATAGCCTTTGTAGCTTAAGAGGTTAGTGCATGCAACTCAAATGGTTTCCTTTCTATGTTGGAAAGGAATACTACAAGATAAGTTTAATGGTAGATGGACTATATATTGGAGCTTTTCAATAAAAGCAGAAATTACATTTATAATACTCTTACTATGACTACTTGAAATATGCTTTTGCCTAGATAGACCTTAATCTTTTATAATATGAAAAGTGCCATGAGGTGAATATGGACTTTAGTTCTGCTTTAGGGAAAGTTAAATTAATACCCTAAGGATACATCTGCAGAGAGTCATAGTTATTACTAAGCTATTATAACAATATATACTTTCTTGAACAAATTCACAATAGGTTTACAAACAAGATTTCAATTTAAATTCATTTTCTAGAACATGAGAAATTAGGCTGGTTTTATTTGCAGTATTTTGTAAAAACACACCTAATTCTAAATTTACCTTTCTTTTAATAGGTAGGAGATATTGTACCAACATGATTTTGTTTAATCTAGGAAACCATCAATTTTCAAATTATAAGTTAGGAGATTGTGGGGAAGAATGAGATTCAAACATAAGAACATTATAATGATGTCAATCAAAAACAATTAGATTATCTAAATAGATTTAAAATTTTTTTTTGATTTTAAAATGATGAAGAATGTAATTGCTTTCTTCAAGGAAGTTATTTGAAAGACATATTGGATAAATGTTTTATTTATAATGGATTGAAATAAGCAGCTATGTTTATATTTCATAAATCAAATGAATACCATTAAGCACTTTATGCATTTTAATTTGCAAGTCACAATATAGAATGGAGGCAAATTGTTTATTTTAATAATATTAAAAATATTATTATAATATCACACTAAGACCCAAATTTAAACACTTAACATGTAGAAAGATATATTTATTAAATCTTAAAATGATTTTATAAAACAGGTAAATACACATACTGCTCATTTATACAAAACGTATCCGAGTGACACCTGTGATTAGTCTATAACAAGGATATAGCTCTGTAGTCTGAACACAGATAACTGGGAGCCTCTTTTAGGGCTTCATGAAAAATAATAGTCTTTCTGAAAGGTTTTAGACTTGTTATTTGCAACTCTCTGGATTACTGAACTGGGAATAACCACCTGTTTTGAAGGTTGCAAACGAGTAAATTTTCTTGTAATAATTTGCATTTAAAAATAAAAACTTCATACCAAATGATATCCCAAGAGAATTAATTCGTGTCCTTATCTTTCAGAATTCTCATATGTACCACCCCTACCCTCCTCAATTTTTGCTGCATTTTCTCATAGAACATTATATACTCTAATATTTAAATCATTTTAATAACGTATGATCTACATATTACTTTAGAAATCATTTAGTTGGAAGATTGCAACTACATGTTATTTCTTGTGCTAACTCCAGTGGCAGCTGCCTACAGGTCCGAGTGGAGAGGGATTCAGAGAGAGAGCTGATTCAAGCTCCATAGGAAACAATGCTGATATAAAAGGATACGTATGTTAGACATTAAGGATGGGCATGAATGCTTATGTAGCTTTTATACATCTTTTTTCCAATTATGTGTATTATTTATTGATTTTCCATCCCCAAGTCTCAACATTATTCTCTAAGCTAATCAATCAACCAACCAATCAATCTAAAGGTTTTGGCATAATTTTGGTTTGAATCTAATTTAATGTATAAATTATTGTGAATATGTAAAGATTGCTGTTAGCTGTTCCATGCACTATAATATGATTACATTTTCTTTCTTCAACAGCTTTTAATTTTGTTTTGTTTTTATGGAGTTAAGCATTTTGTAACCAATTGTTTTCTTGATTGCATGCTCTAGTAGAGCAGATATCATTGTTTAGTTCGCCGATGTATTCTAAAGTATGTAATATAACGCCTGCAGCATATTATAAACTCAATGAACATTTTTGTCAAATCAAAAATATTTATTTTCTAAACTCTTAATGGAACTATAAAATTCCTCTCTCTATGATCAAACATATCAGCTAATTCTTCAATTCCATTTTAATTCATAGAGGTAATCCCTAATGCCCTTCATATTGCTGCTCCTATCTGGATGGGTTTTCTCTTTACCTACTGAATAGCTGTGATTCTAAGATTTCCCTTTTATTATCATCTTGGGAATTTTTGTTATCTTTTCTTGTATAAGAGTTCGTATACCTTGAATTACATGATATTTTCTTTCTTTATTTGCCCATTCATTTTGGTGGAAGCATATTCTTAAGTAAGTTCCTGTGAAAGAATGTATAGATAGAAGAATTTTTGCAACACCATGTATTCAAAACTGGCTATGTGATAGAGTGGCTAGATATTAAATTCTAAGTTAGACAGCATTTTTCTTATTTTTTGACAGTTTAGCTTTACAGTAATGCTTTTGTAAAGTCTGATGCCATTGTGATATGTATATATGTGTATATAACATATTTTGTGATACAGTCTTCTGAACCTTGTAATTTAGAAATCTCTATTCTATAATTCTGAGGAATTTTATATTATTATTTCTTGAATAGTTTTCTCTATTTTTTTTTTTTTTGGAACAGTTTTTCTTATTTGAACATAGCATCTTCTGATTTAATTATGTAATTTTTAAATCTTATTTTTGTTTCTATGTTTTTAATTCTACTTTGTGAAAATTTGCTCAGCTCTTTTTCCAACAGAAGCTCAGATATTTTGAATATCACTTTTTAATATTTCTATAGCATCTGCTGTACTTTATCATGGATGCTTTATCTGATCGTATCCCAATAAAGCTATTTACAGTTTTTATTTTCTTAAGGTTATCTTCTGGTTTGTTAAATGTTTTTTTTAAATTTTTTAAATTTAGTTTTTTTTTGATTTCTTTATTTTTGAGTTAGAAGCTTTTAGTGATGATTGATTTTATATATATTTTTAAATGAGGTGCAAAACAATGCTCATTGGAAGCATTGTGTATGTTGGCACAACTTTCCAATAAAATGAAGTCTGGGTAAAAGGAAGCATAGTAGAGGCACACAGTATTGAGAGAGCATGGCATTTGAGGAAACAATATATTTAAGTGTGGCTAGAACCTGGAGAAAAACCCTACTGTATGAAAGAACTCAAGAAATTAAATCACTGAAGGGTTAAAAAATATGTGAGATATCTCAGTGTAGAGCAGTAGAGTATAATGCAATTATCATCTGGCCTAATTACCAAGAATATAGTTTCTATTGGCTGTATGAACTTTGACAAATTTCTTAATTTGTGTAAAGAATTTATCGGTTTGGGACCACTTTCATGTTCTTTCCAGCCCTGATTTCATTGATGAGATGTTAATAACCACAGATCTAATTGGCAGATCCTTTAGAAAGCTCAGACACTTCTGCATTTCCCCAGTAATTTGATGACCCCCAACCAAACTGGTGGAAACTTGCTTTTTTTTTCTGCCCACACCTTGGAATGTTTTACACATTTCTCCAAATGTAATAAGATTCACTCTTATTTCATTCTTGCAAAGAATCTTTTCAGTGAATTACAGAACCATGATGATAGAGATCCAGTGGTGCTACAAATTCTAGTCATCTAGCCCAGCTACCCCACTGGTGCTTGAATCCTCTCCACAGCAACCCTGCTGGTGGCTATCTTTACTATGTTTGAATATTTCAAGTGACATTCAGCTAGGTGCTTTTATATAAGTCTGTGCTTTAGACTGCTCTGTGTGCTGCTTCTTATATAATTCCTAGGGACATAGGTATAATTTTAATGACCTTGGAGATTATAATTAAGTGGAAACTATCATGAAGTGTTATTTTAAGACATGGAGACAGTGGATTTCTGTTGCCTAGCTTGTTGTGTGGGTCTTTGGCACTCAGAAAATGTTATTGATTATCTACCTTTAGAATACATAAAGGTAGAAATCAAATTATCTTTCTCCTAAATTTAGGCTTGTCTTCTCAGTGTGAACCAATCCAAATTCCTGTATCTATGCCTTAGTTGAAAGTGTTTTTAAGTCCACTAAAATTTTAGATGTTTCTAGCCAATTTTTTTCATTCATAAAATACAAAATCACTATCATACTTCAAAAGTGGGCACAAAGACAATAATGAAGGGGTTGTTGAAATCATCCAGGAAGAAATGATAGAGATAAGGTTAGGATAGCAGCTGAGAAGATCAGAAACATATTTTAGTAGGTTTTGGTGGTAAAGTTCGTAGGACTTCCTGATGGATTAGGGTATTTTTGGAAGAGAATGAAAGAAATGAACTTTGATTTCTCAATATTTGGCTTGAATGGAAGAGGGAATAGTTGTACCATTTACTGAGATGAGGAAGATTAGTGTGGAATAGATTTTGTTTTGATCTTAGATTTGAAATGACTGAATTATATCTGATAGGAGATCTTAATTAAAATGTTGGCAGAAGTGGCTAACCAAAAACATTTCATTTTAGAGTCATGACCACTCACCAGAAAAGGGCAACTATCCGAACAATCCTACTACATTTCCTTTATCATTTTGCTCTCTTCCTCTTTCAGAATGGTGCTTCTCAAAGTTAATGTGCACACAAATCACTGAGAAATCTTGTTAGTCTGCAGATTCTGAAAATTTTGTGAGATACTTGAGATTCTGCATTTCTAATATGTAACACCAATGTTATTGATTCACAGATTCACTTTGACTAGTAATGTCTGACCTAAACAATTCTTTCACAGTTCTATTTTATCTTACATTTCCTGATGCTTTTTACTCATTCTCAGCTGATGATACCGTGCCTTATTTAAGGAGGAAATAGAAAATAATCAGAATTTTCAAATGCTTTCCATTAAATCTATCAACCCCCTCATTCAGTAGGTGTTTCCTCTTCAAAAGTGGGGTTCTATCTAAGGCCAGTCCCTTTTCGTATTCACTACACTAGATCTTATTTTCTCAAAATCATCAATCCACAATTGCTACTTCCTTTCTAAGCATTATTATGTTTTTGCTTTTTACTGAATCATTATCTTCAACATATTTATATGCTGAAATATACCCTAGCTTTAAAATTAAAATAAAAAAGGTTCTTGATATTCCCTTTGCTACCCTATTTCTTTGCTAAAGTTAAACTTTCCAAAAAAGCATATCTTTTTTTTTCTCCAATTCCTTTTCCCCCTATTTCGAGGTGATAATTCTAAGTTATATTTATTGTTAAGAACAATGATTTTCTTTACATTGTTAAATCTAAAGGTAAAATCTCAGTTCTCATTTTATCTCATATTTCAAGATTATTTACATAGTTCTTTTTGAAACACTATCTTCCTTTGGCCTTTGTGAAATAAGCTTCTCTTTGATTTTCCTCTGACTTAACTAGTTTGCCTTCTCTGCATTTTTGCCTACTTCTCTTGTGACCTCTAAATTTTAGATTACTCTAGAGCTCAGTTGTGGGACCTCCTTTCTCCTATATCTACATACCAATTCTCTAGGTCAACTCATACTCTTTCACGTTTCTTATGTGTTATTGATTCCCAAAGATATATCTGTAGCCCATGTATTTCCACCGACTTGCAGTCCTAATATCTAAGATAACCGTGTAATTTGTTCAAATTAGAACACTTTTGAAAGTGAATATAATTCTGTGACAAATGTTTCAACCAGGACTGACACTGGCTATAAACAATTGTATATAATCACTACATCTACATCCATTGCTCACTCACCATATACATTTGGATTTTATGCCTTCTTATATCATGTTTCTTGTTCATCTGCATAGATTAAGAATGCAGGAGACATTTAAAACACCTAAGTAGAAACCACATATTGAGGGCAGCAGTAGAAGAGATGGAAGAACTTGGATCAAATTAGCCCCCTGGACTGCTTTTATGTGAAGAATAAACACATATTGTTACAGCCATTTCTAATTTATTATTTATTGCAGTTGAATCTAATGCTCACAAATAGAGGTGTCTGAAACTTAATTAATTAATTAATTAGACATATGTTTGTTAAATCACCAGTACTTTCTTGGTATTTGCAGTACAAGACTAAACAGAAAAGGAGTCTCTTCAGAGTTTACATGCTAGTAAAAGAGTCTTACAAATATAATCTAATAAAATATTAATAATAAATAATAAATAGTATGATAAACCGTATAGTGTATTAAGTGACAATAGCTAAGGAAAAAAAGAAAAGATAGAGAATGGTGAAGGGGCTTAGGAAGTCTAGTAATAGGGAGAAGGCTGATAGTCTAAATGGGGTCATCTTTTGAATAGGGTAGACTTCCTTCTTAGGCAGGTAACAGTGAATAAAGAGTTGAACATGGCGAGCAATTTACCCATGAATGTGTCTAAAAAAAAGTCCTTCCAGGCAGAGGAGATAAATGTACTGAGACTCTAGGTTAGGAATATGTTTATTCAAGGAAAAATAAAGAAGCTTGAGAAACAGGAATTGAGTGTTTAAGGGAAGACTATCAGAGATGAGGTCTGATAGGTAGTAGAGAGCCAGTTCATAAAGGGCCTATAGACCATAGTAAAGACTAGCTTTTACTCTGAGTAAGATAAAGAGCAATTGCAAGATTTTGAGCAGAAAAGTGACATGGTCTGAGTTTAGTTTTAATATGATCTCACTATCTATAATGTGAGAATATACTATAGGGGAAAGAGATGTGAAGAAAGAATAGAAGCAAAGAGCAATTTGTGGGCTACCACATTAATTAAAGTGAGGGATGCTGATTATAAACAATATGTCCTAAATATATTGCTTGATTTGCCACCACTGCCTCCTATCCAAAGAGTTCTTTCTGAAGGCTTCTGTATCTCAGTGAATAGCAACTTTGTTCTTCTAAGCACTTAGGCCAAAAACTTTGGGTTCATTTGGAATCATTAAGGGATTAAAGCTTAGAGAAACTTGATATATAGATTTTTATGCATTTGTTCCTAAGGCTCAGTTGTACCCTATCTTTCTGTTTTGTTTATTTAGCCCTTATTAAAGTTATGTATGATAATACAGTATTCTCCCAGTAAATTTTTTTCTATTCATAAGCTAACTCCCATTGGGTTTCTGTTACCAGAAGACATTTTGTTACCGAAGTCTTTACAATTACATACTATTCCGGGTGACTAATACTTGTTAATTTGAAATAAAATATAGTTTCTATTAACTATCCATTTACTAAGCAAGTATTAGTGAGTACTATGTGCCATTTTAATTAAAACATTAAAAACAAGAGCACTGGCTTGTCTTATCTCTCTTTAGAAATAAATAGAAATATCCATCAATACTTTTGATTTCTTTATTACATAAATATTACCTCATGAAAGAGTTATTAGGAGTAATATAAACAAAATTTTGCATTATGAGTTATCACTGTTTCTTAATTATATTGTGCTTGTTGCCTGGAGTATGCTATATAAACAAATTGAAAATCACAATTAAATCAGTATAAGTTAAAAAACCCATGATTGCTCATCAAATAGATGACAGTCTTACTAAAGTTATATTTTAAGATTTCATTACTTTTACTAGCATTTTTCAATTTATGTCATAATAAAAATGTATACTTAAAGGAATTTATATAATTTTACTTGTGTTTTTTAAAATAGTGTCCATCAAAAAAGTCTAACAGGGCCAGATTATTACTAGGAGACACTATATACAGAAAACATTATGTTATATTCCCTTAAGCCCATATAATTCAACATAGAAACAGTACAAAAGTACAAAGAAATATAAAAGACTCAAATAATTCTAAATTTTCACCTGAGGAGTTTACTTAATTTTTTTATGTATCAATTTATTAGTTTTTCAAGTAGATAATCCAGTGCATAAAAATGAAGAGAAAAAAAGTTCTGAGATTATCTCACTTCTCTGAGATATAATTAAATTAAATTAAATCTAGATAATTTACAAAAAATTTAAAGTTTCATCAGTCAGAGGAATGATTCAATTATTTTGAAATTCAAGTAAATATATTCAAGGGTTTAAAAATAAGAGAAACAAACAAATTAACCATGACAGATATTTATTATTCAAGTCCATATCAGTAGAATTCTAGAATTAAATAAATATAGCTTTTCTGATAAATTTGTAGGTCATTTTACATTTTTGAATAATTTTCCTTCAGCTTTAAAAATACATGATATATTTTAATTAATTTAACTAAGTTAAATAATCAGAAGAAATGTTTAAATTTTCTTAGACTAGCTCAGAGACTCAGATAATAGAAAACATAATTTCTTTCTAAATTTCTGTTTCTTAGCTTATTAAGGAATACCTATGATCATTAGGACTTCTTTCTTGTTTAAAAATTGGAAAGGTAGAATAAGTATATGAATAATAATACAAGTACCTGATTTTTTTGTGTGTCTCAAGAGTTAAATAAATGTCATATACATTTATACAAAGTACATCTTTTCAGCTTATTCTTCTCTGGTGGAAAACACATTAAGAGTTGTGCCTTTTTTTTTCAGTATTTTATTAAGATTAATGATCATAACTTTTTTATTCTCCTCTATCCCAGGAGTGTGGTTTAGATTGGAATACATTTATAAATTTAAAAATGAAATAAAAATAAATACCCATAATTGAATCTAGATCCTCAGTCCTTTTATATTAATTTAGAAGAATAATTTTTCACTAACACATGTAAATAATTCATAAACAATTTTAGGATTCTAGGAAATAATTTAGTATAAGGCTTCATTCTATTTGTTGCTATACAACACACAAATACACACATATGCAATACACATGTTCCATTTATTGTTATATTATTGCTCATTTTTAAAGTAAAAATATTACTGCTACTTAATGTAATATGTGAATAACCAATAGGTAAATATGATTTAAAACTACTATGTAGACATATTTATTTAAGTCATAAAGGTCAGCATAAATTATTTTCTGTCCTCAGTAACCTGTCTTTAGAGACTAATCCTCATGTATTTGATGCCACACCTATTTATATGTACAAAAAATTCGAATTAAAACAGGAATCATTACCTTATTTTTTTTGCTCTTGTACAGTACTTACTAAGACAAATATTCACATTTTACAAATATGTAATGAATTGATGAAATTGATGTAAATTATTTAAATCTAAACTTTATAGATATGCAGATTATATTCACCTGTGAAATATGCTAATTGTTCAACCAAAAATGAGAAAATATATACATATACATATATATACATACACATATATAAAATGAGAAAATATATACATATATTTGAAGAAAGGAAAAGTGGAAGGAAGGAAGGGAGGAAGGAGGGAGGGAGGAAAGAATAAAAGAAAGGTAGAAAATGTACTTAAGTTATGAATTGACCTGAAGGGAAAATATAATATTTAACCCAGACTTGACTTTACTTAATCTAACAATCGCTCAGAAATTTAATTGTTCATGTGATTAAAACATTAAAATAGAAATTTCAAACCTAATTTGTGAAGATTTTTAAAAACAAATAAATGAGACGTTACACATTATATTTATAAACTAAAGCAGCGTAGCATTGTTCACTTATAAACCAGTGCAAACTGAAATTCTAAAGATTGTAAGACTCACACATCTTCTGTTAAACTTATGGCCCAATTTCTAAATTGTCATTTAAAATTATAAACAACTCTAATTCTAACATATGGTATAGCATTTCTATTACAAAATTACTTCTGTGTTTTGAGTCAATAATTTAAAGTTTATTCATATTTTCCGTTGTCTGCTCTTCATTGTAAATAACTGGATTAATTTAAGCATTCCTTAATATTCAGTAGGCAGCTAAAAGAAAACTAAGAGCTATGTATTAGGTATGTAAACATGAAGAAACACAGATGGCCCCACTCACTGTAGTCTTCATCCCTTGGTCAATTTGTACTTTCCCTTATGAGTGTTAATGATAGAACTCAGCTTTAACTTCCAGTGTCTACCTTTTCTTTGTCAAATAGTGAAAGAGAAGTGGGCTTGAAAGTGACAGCAAATTAGATGTAGTGCCTAGCAGAGTAACTCTTGTATTTAATCAGGGATTATACTTTTTTAGTAGTGAAACCCTCTCTGCCTGCATACCCTATCCTATGCTATCCTATGCTATGTGTGCTGTGCTGTGCTGTGCTATTCTTTCCTCCCTATTTGTGTTGATCAGAAGGCGGGAAAAGCTCACTGATTCTCCTCCACAGCTATTATATCAGAAGCAGGGGAAAGTGGAAAGTGGGTCTGAATAATCTTAATACAATCACATTAACTTATCTAGATAAATAAGTTCAATAAATCATAACATATTTCTGGATCTATACTAATACTAGTCTAATGTAATGTTTGGATTCAATTTGAACTAAAATATATTTATACCTTATACTCTCAAAATAGTATAGATTTAATCCATTGTTCTGTCTCACTGCCTCTGTGTCTGTCTCTCTTTCTTTAAATGAGTAGTACCAAAATTTTGCTTCAAATTTACTTATCTTAAAAGAAAGTACAAAAAGGTTTATGTAGAATCATAGAATTTTAGGTATGGAAAGATCTTAAGGTTCATCTAGGCAGTATAAACAAAGCTTGAACATTATTTATATTATTACAACAAAATCTTCTCATATTTGAAAAGCTCCAGTAACAAGGAATTTCTCTCTCTTCCCAAAACTCATTACATTATTTGATAGCACTAATCTTCACAAAGTTCTTTCTCATATTAAGTGGAAATCTGCTTTCCAAAGCTTCCTCTCATTAATAGTTTTGTCACTTGGAACCAATTATATCAATTCTAAATTCTGCTGCCACATGCAAACTCCTCAAATATTTGGAGGGACTTTTTATGTCTTCCCTGATTATTCAATTCTCCAGCTAAATCTTCCCAATTCCCTCAACCATTTATTATAGAATATAGTTTTTAAAGTATACTCATTTATTATGGTCTATGTAACTGTTTCTTTTCCCCATACACCATGAATCCAAAAAATAAAAACAAACCAAAAAAAAAAAAGAATGGAATTTCAGCATTCCTAATAAAAAGCTGGTCTACAAAGAATGTCATGCAGTATACTCATTACAATTGAGACATTACTATTTTAAAGTAATCTGATAATATTCAATAAAAGGAATGCAGACAAGATAATAAAAATATTAAATATTTTACTCTGCATGCCACAATTTTACTGACAGAACTTCTGAAACACTCTCCTCAGAGTTAAAAACCAGAGCCATGTTTTTTTTTTTACTGCTATTCATGTATTTCATTGTTATCTCAAAGTTATGCTAATGCTCAGTGTACATAATGTCAGAAATTATTAACTTAATGTGGTTTTGACCCTTCCAATATCAAGTACACCCATTATTTATTATATAGTAGCAAAGGTAAGTTTCAAAGTAGTTACTATGACTAAAAAAATAAGCTCAAAACTTTGGCAACTCCTCCCTAAATATGCCATAATTACCATGTGGAAATCATAAAATTAACTTGTGTAAAATGACACAAGTTTTGCAATTGTTCTAGATAGTTTCTGTAGCGGATGCAGCGATGTGTATCATAAACCTCATCTTTTTTGAGATGGAATCACTCATTGTGTCAGCTAATGAGAATAGTTGTGGCTGACAGCTCACAAGTGGGTCCTTTCCAGACTGGAGAGTAGCATCACCTTAGGTCACATCCTCTTTCCTGGGCAACCCACATCCAGTGACTGGTGAATGCAGAAACATAAAGGTCTAGCCCTCAGTCAAGGATGACTCCAATGTACTTATTCTTAAAAACTGGAAAGGAGAATCAACCATATCAGAAATGGGGATGACATTCTGAAGAGTCAGTTTTGAGATTTTGGAGAATTTATTTTGGAAAGCAGTCAAGACCTCATTTGGGGGCATGTTAAATTTGAGACATCTCTAAGACAGCCAAGTAGAGAGGTTCAGAAGTTAGAAAAGAATAGAGTTTGAAATTCAGAGGAGAAATTAAGTCTGGCAATATATATTCGCCAGTTTTTATAACAGACAAATGTCATTTAAAGCTGAGAGTAGATGAAATTTCAAAGAGACAGAACACGAATCAAAAATGTAAGATTTGTTTCAACATTTAAGGGTGGAAGAGATGAAGAGAAATCAATAGAGAAAATTGAGATGGAATCGAGAACTAGGAGGAAATTGAGGCAAATGGGTATGTGTCCTCCATGTAGGAACATGAAGCCATAGCGACAGGGCACTGGAAGCCTGAGTGAAGAGAGTGAAAGAGAGAATGGTTGCAGCTGAAAAGGAAACAGAAGCATTATATTTCTTTATTTCACAGATTAATTATCTGCAATAGAAATAGTCATTTACCCAGCAGAACTTATTGCTTAAGAATGAGTTTTGTTATGACTGCCTGGGAAGTTTAGACTTTCATTTCAGAAGCAGTCAAGAGATAGGCTTTGTTTAGCCTTCCTTAGATAATCATTATCTATTATTAAGAATCTTAACTCTGTTGGATAGGCCCCAAACATTCCAATGAACAGTTCTTTAAACCCACCAGGACTTAAAATCTTTTAGGCACTACTTAAATCTCACTACCAAATCTGTGTAATGCTCACGTGCTGCTCTAATGAAAAGTTACAGATTTTTTTCACTGATTAATGCTTTTTAAATATCATTTATTTAATGTCTTTTTCTTTTCCATATGTACTAGAAAAATGTTGATAAAAAAGAATAAGTACTACTGGCATAGATATTTTGGCATATTGTCTTAATAAAAACATTTTGTTTATTTCATAACATGTACTTAAAATATTCAAAATGGGTTGGGGTGATTGGTTGATTGCTCTATAATTAAGAATGTAAATCATACATTCATAAGAGATATGTTTGAGGGAATATACAAAAGACTGGTTAGTCTTGGAATTAATGATTATTTTACTAAAGTACATAAAATTATTTTAAGTCATTATGGAAATCATTATATTTTAGAATGTTTTATAAACTATTCAACAAATTTATGAGATAATGATATGTAACTTGAAAAACCATGGGTAGAATTTCTTAAGTGCTTTCATATGGCCATAATCTATTAAAAATGTTTTAGGCTCTAACAAAATAACTAGAAATAAATTCTAGACAGTCTATCAAAGAATTTCAGTCCTAAATGTAAAATTTAGAAATATACTCCCAAACTAAAGGAACACTAATGTGCGAGTCCCTAGAATGCCGTTTCATATACTTCTGGTGTATACCTATACATATTATAACTGTGACACAAAATATTTATTAATTGAAAATAGTTCAAAAAATATAGATTATATCTTCTACTTCTCTGCACAGATGACTTTGAATAATATTAAGTTTTGTGCACATTCTCACCAAACAACTATCCAGTCACCTGGCACTTCATATCTATTTTTTTCCCCCAGGTAAACTTCAAATATATTTCAAACAATCAGACACATAAAAGTTTTTAGTTTGTTAATCCTCTCGTTCATGAAAACTCTGCTCAGTCACCACGGATAAAGTCACTAACAAATCTTTTTGCCAGTGCCAACACTGGTCTTTACAGTCTCCTGTCTTTCTTCTGATCTTGGGTTCCTATCACTGTTTTCTTCAGGTCTTTTTCTTCTCATATGGGTTATGTCTTGCAAGTCTACATTTGAATTCTTTTTTTTTTTTTCCGCATAATCCAGGGAATCATAAATCATACCAAAGTCAGTTGTCTTGCCACCACCAAAATGAGTTCTAAATCCAGATACAAAGATGACATCTGGTGTGGTCCTGTACATTTTAGCTAGTTCTTTCCCAAATATTTGTCTAAGGTACAGTTGCTTTCCCAGGGAGAAGGATGTTGATAACCATTTATTTCCTTCGACGTAGTCTGTAGTTCATGAACTTCTTGGTGTAGGAAGTTACTGTGTCGTTCATGATGGTAGACAACCCATCTACCATCAAGCAGCCAGGGAGGAAAAAAGGTAGTTCATATCTTCTAGTCTTATAATAGACCTCATTTGTACCTTTCTTCCTTACATCTCTCCACAAAATATTGGCCTGCCAATGTACCTAGCTAAAAGGCCTCTCCATCAAAATATCTTATTTTGATATAAAAAATAAAACTCCACTATATTACATTAGCACATATATGGTAGCTTTGTTATGGATAATTTACTTGAAACCAATTTTTTTTAATTTAAAAAATTTTTTTATGGTAACATTGGTTAATGAAATCCAATGTTTCAGCTGTATACTTTAACAGTAGGGTATATATATATTTATGCTGTGTGTTCATCTCCCATAGTTAAATTTCTTTCTGTCACCACATATTTGAACCCCTTTACCTCATCTACCTCACCCCTCCTCCCTACCCCCTACCCTCTGGTAACCACTAGTCTATTGTCCATGTCCATGAGTCTCTGTTTGTCCTGTTCATTTGTTGCTTTTAGGTTTATATCCCACATATAAGTGATATCATGTGATTTTCAACTTTTTCTATGTCTTGTTTCGCTTAGCATGATTATCTCGAGGTCCATCCATGTTGTCACAAATGGCAGTATTTCATCTCTTCTTAGAGCTGAATAATATTCCACTGTATATATGTACCACAGCTTCTTTAGCCAATCATCTATCATAGGACACTTCAGTTGCTACCATGTCCTGGCCACTGTGAATAATGCTGCTATGAACATCGGTGTGCAAATGTCTTTTCGGATATGAATTTTCAAATCTTTGAGTTAAAATCCCAGTAGAGGGATTGCTGGATCATATGGTAAATCAATTCTTAGTTTTTTGAGGAATCTCCATGCTGTTTTCCGTAGCTGCTATACCAATTTGCAGTCCCACCAGCAGTGTATGAGGATTTCTTTTTCTCCTCATCCTCTCCGATATTTGTTATTACTTGTCCTTTTGATTATAACCATTCTAACAGGTGTGAAATGGTATCTCATTGTGGTTTTGATTTGCGTTTCCTAGCAATGTTGAACATCTTTTCAAATATTTGTTGGCCATTTGTATGTCCTCTAGGGAGAAGTATCTGTTCAGGTCCTCTGCCCATTTTTTGATTGGATCATTTTTTGTCGTTGTTGTTATTGAGTTGTATGAGTTCTTTGTATATTTTAGATATTAGGCCCTTATCAGAAGCTTTACTTGCAAATATATTTTTCCATTTGGATGGTTGTCTCTTTACCTTGTTGATGGTTTCTTTTGCTGAGCAGAAGCTTTTTAGTTTGATGTAGTCCCATTCATTTATTTTTGCTTTTACTTCCCTTGCCTCTGAGGTCAAATTCATAAAATCTTCTTTAAGTCCAAAGTCCTTGAGTTTCATTCTTATCTTTTCTTTGATACATTTTATTGTTTCAGGTCTTATATTCAGGTCCTGAATCCATTTTGAGTTAATTTGGGTGTATGGTGATAGACAACAGTCTAGTTTCATTCTTTTGCCGGTGGCTTTCCAGTTTTCCCAGCACCATTTATTGAAGAGGTTTTCTTTTCTCTACTGTATGTTTTTGGCTTTTTTGTTGAAAATTATTTGCCCATATAAATATAGGCATATATTCTGTTCCACTGGTCCGTGTGTCTGTTTTGATGCCAATACCATGCCGTTTTGATTACTGTCGCTTTGTAGTAGAATTTTAAGTCAGGCAGAGTGATGCCTCCAGCCTAGTTCTTTTCTCTCAGGATGGTTTTGTCAATTTGGGGTCTTTTTTGCTTCCATACAAATCTGATGATTTTTTGTTCTAAAATCCATAGCGTTCTTATACTCTAATAATGAAGTGCCAGAAAAAGAAGTAGAAAAAACAATTTTTTTGCAATTGCAACAAAAAGAATAAAATACCTAGGAATAAATCTAATAAAACATGTGAAGGACCTATATATTGAAAACTATAAAACTCTATTAAAAGAAATCAAAAATGATATAAAGAAAAGGAAAGATATTCTTTGTTCTTAGATTGGAAGAATCAGCATAGTTAAAATGACCATATTACCTAAAGTATTATACATATTTAATGCAATCCCCATCAAAATCCCATTGGCATTCTTTAAAGAAATAGAACAAAACATCATCAGATTTGTATTGAAACCAATATTAATACAACTCCCTCTCTCTCTAAATAGTAAGTTCCTAATAGGCAAAGACAACCCATTTTCGATATGTTTACATCTACTCACCTTTCGGGATTTTGAATCATTTTATACATGCTAATGGTACGCAATCAATTGTTTTTGTTGAATTCCATTAAACTGGTTCAAAACAGAGCTCTGTTCCAATACACCTTTACTAGCTGTTTTACACTAGGTAAACTAGTTACCTTTCTGAGCATTAGTTTTCTCATCTATCAGATAAAATTAGTAATGCCTACTTATACATTCTATAGTGATTTCACAATACAATAAGTATAAAAATTATCGCAACACCTTACATGTTGTAGTGGAGAGTTATCCAAAATGTGTTAGTTCCCTTAATTCGAAAAAGCTCTGAAAAATTATGATATGTCTACATATCACTACAGCATTCTTTGTGTTCAATAGCATCATTTTATTAATTGCTTGGAGGTACTTATATTTTCATATCAGCAACAAAGCCTAAAAACACTTGGACTAAAAAGAATTACTAGTGGTCTCAAAAGATCCATTTATCTTTAATTAAGGTCATGATTTCAACATGCTAGTAAAAGAAACAAAAGTATTTCTGAACAATTTTACATACTATTGGAAAATTCTTTAACATGTTGAAAATCCTTTAATCGCTATGCTTAGATGAATTATTAATAATGAAAAAGGGGCCTGAAATAAAATGTATCATTTGAAAACAAAACTATTTTAATTTAAAAGCACTTATGATTATAAAAATAGGAAAATACTTTGAAAATATAGAAACATGTGCAGGAGGAAAAACATGTAATTTTTCCATTTAGAGATATTAAACAATGTTAATATTTTATTGTTCTCCATCTAGTTTATATATTTATAACATAGTTACACTTAAATATAACTGAGCACATATCTATATCTATTATATGCAACATTTAATTTTTATCTCAATATGAAATATAGGTAACTTCACATACCATTACACGTTTTGGCAATACAATGTTAATTTTTATGTAACATTTGCCATATATCTTATAAATCTATTGAAGTATTACTCAATTGTTGGATATTTTCTTCTTAAAAAATTTTCTTTGCAATTATAAAGAGAATTATATTGTACATCTTGACATATAATTTTTGTCTACATTTTTTTCTCTTAGAGTCTCAGAAATGGATTAACTTGTATGAATATGTGAACTTTTGAAGCACCAGTTTTTAAATACATTTTTCCAGTGTAAATTTCCACTTATAGGGAGTTTACTTAAATAATCCTTATCAGAATATAGTATTATTTCATTTTAAATATTGTTCTAATTCATTTCTTTGAACTTAGTGGTTTTCTCATATGTTTATATGGCATTTATATTGTTTTGTAAAAAACATTGATATTTTGATTTTTTCATAAAAGCTTATCATATATTTGTTAATTATATAAATTAACTCTTTCTCACATTTGTAGCAAAAATGTTTCTACTTTTTAATTGTTATTTTGTGCTATATATAAATCAAAAAATTATATATAGTCAAATATGTTGATCTTATTTCTTTAT